>NC_053391.1:354151183-354414325 GCF_905171765.1 Bufo bufo | reverse complement strand
TTCAAATAGCGGTATTTCAAATGCCTGAATCAAACCCCTGTATGTAGAGGGTGTATCTCACACGGCCTGAACCAGTGTTGGCGTGAATTCAATATTGGTGCACCAAATAGTGGTATTTCAAATGCCTGAATCAAACCCCTGTATGTAGAGGGTGTATCTCACATGGCCTGAATCAGTGTAGGCCTGAATTAAAGATTTCTTTGCCCAAAATGGCTGTATTTTAAATGCCTGAATCAAACCCCTATATGTAGAGGGTGTATCTCACACGGCCTCAATCAGTGTAGGCCTGAATTAAAGATTTCTTTGCCCAAAATGGCTGTATTTCAAATGACTGAATCTAACCCCTGTATGTAGAGGGTGTATCTCACATGGCCTGAACCAGTGTAGGCCTAAATTCAATATTGGTGCACCAAATAGCGATATTTCAAATGCCTGAATCAAACCCCTGTATGTAGAGGGTGTATCTCACAGGGTCTAAATCAGTGTAGGCCTGAATTAAAGATTTCTTTGCCCAAAATGGCTGTATTTCAAATGGCTGTATTTCAAATGCCTGAATCAAACCCCTGTATGTAGAGGGTGTATCTCACACGGCCTGAATCAGTGTAGGCCTGAATTAAAGATTTCTTTGCCCAAAATGGCTGTATTTCAAATGACTGAATCTAACCCCTGTATGTAGAGGGTGTGAACCAGTGTAGGCTTGAATTCAATATTGGTGCACCAAATGGTGGTATTTTAAATGCCTGAATCAAACCCCTGTATGTAGAGGGTGTTTCTCACACGGCCTGAATCAGTGCAGGCCTGAATTAAAAATGTCTTTGCCCAAAATGGCTGTATTTCAAATGGCTGTATTTCAAATGCCTGAATCAAACCCCTGTATGTAGAGGGTGTATCTCACACGGCCTGAATCAGTGTAGGCCTGAATTGAAGATTTCTTTGCCCAAAATGGCTGTATTTCAAATGGATGTATTTCAAATGCCTGAATCAAACCCCTGTATGTAGAGGGTGTATCTCACATGGCCTGAACCAGTGTAGGCCTGAATTCAATATTGGTGCACCAAATGGAGGTATTTCAAATCTCTGAATCTAACCCAAATGTATTAAGGGTGTATCTCACAATGACATCTGCATTAAACGCTGCCAACTAAATTTTTTGTGCCCAAACGAGTGTTTGTTTAACAACTGAATTTGACAGCAGTATATAAGCCTGTAATTTCACACGTGGTGATGCTGCAAGGCCTGAAAATAGTGTTTTTTTTTGCAAATAAGTGTGTTTTTAAAACCCCAGAAAATTATGGGTGTATTTATAGCTTAAATTGCACACTGACTAATCCAGATGTTGTACATTGCCAAAAAAGTGTTTTTTTGGTAACAGAATATGAAAGCTGTATATATTAAACTTGAATGTAACACTTACAGATCAGGAAAATACTGGGTTTTGGCAAAAAAGTGTGTTTTTAAAACCCCAGAAAATGATGTCTGTATTTCTAGCTTAAATTGCACACGGACTAATCCAGATGTTGCATATTGCCCCAAAAAAAGGTGATTTACAATGTCCCAAAAGCTCAGATGCATTGCTGGTGCACTGAGCTTGCATAAAATGGCCACCGCAGCCGCCGCCACCGCCACCTAACTAACAGACGGATAAAAGTTATTTTTTTTTGGTCAATGGGCTCAGGGCAGGGTAAAACTATTTCTATGTAGATCGCTGAGTTAGATTCTCTCCTATTCTCTCCCTGAAATCACCAGTCCAGCAGCATCCTCTCCTTACACTTGAAACAGCAGAGTGACGTGCAGCGCTACGTGACTCCAGCTTATATAGAGGCTGGGTCACATGCTGCTCTGGCAAATCACAGCCATGCCATTAGTAGGCATGGCTGTGATGGCTTCTAAGGTCAGACAGTTAACCGTTTGTTGATTGGCTGCTCTGCAGCCTTTCAAAAAGCGCCAAGAAAGCGCTGAACACCGAACCCTTACTGAAATGTTCGGGTTCGGGTCCGGGGTCCAAAAATCCTAAAGTTTGGTACGAACCCGAACTTTACAGTTCGGGTTCGCTCAACCCTAGTAGAATACTTGGCTCTGTTTTTGGTATCCAGCATACGTCCAAATGACATTAAATCCAAAACATTTTAAGGCATAATTGAATCCAGTAGTAGTGAACATTGAAGTAACTCTTACACAGTTTGAACCTGGATGGTTTTTAGTCATAGTGGTTTTTAATTCCCAACGCATGTGACATACTGTAGATGACTAACAGATATAAAATGTATGCAAATTCAATTGCTAGTTATTAGTAATATTTAAAGAAAACACTGCTTCTAAATATTTCAAGACACAGAGTACAGTACCTACAATCCACTGTGATTCTAAGTGTAATCGCTCAGTAAACCCCATATTATACTGTGATGCTGCCATTCATGCAGCTTCATGCATATTTAAACCAACTTGGTTTCTCCCACCATGAATACCTGAATACAGTGCTCAGTGCTGCTTTGAGTGCTTAAATAATACCACAATACAGTGCTCAATTAGTCCTGTCATTTAAATGCTCAATTAATACTTCCATCTTTTGCTCAGTCAATAGCCCTTGTCAGAGCCCAATACCTATAGACCAGGGGTCATCAACTGTTGGCACTCCAGCTGAAACTACAATTCCCAGCATGCTCCATTCATTTCTATGGTAGTTCTGAGAAGAACAGAGTGAGTATGTATTCTGGGAGTTGTAGTTTCACAACAGCTGGAGTGCTGGAGGTTGCCTACCCTTGCTACAAACAGTGGCCCCATTTTACTAAATTGCACCAAAAATGTGCCTAAAAAGTGGCTCAATTTTGCACATCTAGGGTTTCTACACTTCTAACATGCACCATTGTGGACCACTATTATGGTTTAAAAATCTGTCAAATTTATCATCCAGCCAGAGCCACTGTGGTAAATGTTGTGCAGGTCTAGACAGCCTATCAGCTCCGGACCGGCTAACGCAGATTCGCGTTCCGGAGGTGGCAGCCCTGCGCTCAGCGTCGCATATACGCGTCATCTTGCGTGAGCCGAGATTTCCTGTGAACGCTCGCACACAGGCGCGCGCGCTCACAGGAACGGAAGGTAAGAGAGTGGATCTCCAGCCTGCCAGCGGCAATCGTTCGCTGGCAGGCTGGAGATGTGATTTTTTTAACCCCTAACAGGTATATTAGAAGCTGTTTTGATAACAGCGTCTAATATACCTGCTACCTGGTCCTCTGGTGGTCCCCTTTGTTTGGATCGACCACCAGAGGACACAGGTAGCTCAGAAATATGTTGCACCAAACACCACTACACTACACCCCCCCCCTGTCACTTATTAACCCCTTATTCACCCTTGATCACCCCTGATCACCCCATATAGACTCCCTGATCACCCCCCTGTCATTGATCACCCCCCTGTCATTGATCACCCCCCTGTAAGGCTGCATTCAGATGTCCGTATGATTTTTACGGATCCACTGATACATGGATCGGATCCTCAAAACACGTACGGACATCTGAATGGAGCCTTACAGGGGAGTGATCAATGACGGAGGTGATCACCCCATATAGACTCCCTGATCACCCCCCTGTCATTGATCACCCCCCTGTCATTGATCACCCCCCTGTAAGGCTGCATTCAGATGTCCGTATGTTTTTTACGGATCCACTGATACATGGATCGGATCCGCAAAACACATACAGGCGTCTGAATGGAGCCTTACAGGGGGGTGATCACCCCATATAGACTCCCTGATCACCCCCCTGTCATTGATCACCCCCTTGTAAGACTCCATTCAGACGTCCGTATGATTTTTACGGATCCACTGATACATGGATCGGATCCGCAAAACACATACGGACGTCTGAATGGAGCCTTATAGGGGGGTGATCAATGACAGGGGGGTGATCACCCCATATAGACTCCCTGATCACCCCCCTGTCATTGATCACCCCCCTGTCATTGATCACCCCCCTGTAAGGCTGCATTCAGATGTCTGTATGTTTTTTACGGATCCACTGATACATGGATCGGATCCGCAAAACACATACGGACGTCTTAATGGAGCCTTATAGGGGGGTGATCAATGACAGGGGGGTGATCACCCCACATAGACTCCCTGATCACCCCCCTGTCATTGATCACCCCCCTGTCATTGATCACCCCCCTGTAAGGCTGCATTCAGATGTCCGTATGTTTTTTACGGATCCACTGATACATGGATCGGATCCGCAAAACACATACAGGCGTCTGAATGGAGCCTTACAGGGGGGTGATCACCCCATATAGACTCCCTGATCACCCCCCTGTCATTGATCATCCCCTTGTAAGACTCCATTCAGACGTCCGTATGATTTTTACGGATCCACTGATACATGGATCGGATCCGCAAAACACATACGGACGTCTGAATGGAGCCTTATAGGGGGGTGATCAATGACAGGGGGGTGATCACCCCATATAGACTCCCTGATCACCCCCCTGTCATTGATCACCCCCCTGTCATTGATCACCCCCCTGTAAGGCTGCATTCAGATGTCTGTATGTTTTTTACGGATCCACTGATACATGGATCGGATCCGCAAAACACATACAGGCGTCTGAATGGAGCCTAACAGGGGGGTGATCACCCCATATAGACTCCCTGATCACCCCCCTGTGATTGATCACCCCCTTGTAAGGCTCCATTCAGACGTCCGTATGATTTTTACGGATCCACTGATACATGGATCGGATCCGCAAAACACATACGGACATCTGAATGGAGCCTTACAGGGGGGTGATCACCCCATACAGACTCCCTGATCACCCCCCTGTCATTGATCACCCCCCTGTCATTGATCACCCCCCTGTCATTGATCACCCCCCTGTAAGGCTGCATTCAGATGTCCGTATGATTTTTACGGATCCACTGATACATGGATCGGATCCGCAAAACACATACGGACATCTGAATGGAGCCTTATAGGGGGGTGATCAATGACAGGGGGGTTATCACCCCATATAGACTCCCTGATCACCCCCCTGTCATTGATCACCCCCCTGTCATTGATCACCCCCCTGTAAGGCTCCATTCAGACATTTTTTTGGCCCAAGTTAGCGGAAATTATATTTTTTTTTCTTACAAAGTTTCATATTCCACTAACTTGTGTCAAAAAATTAAATCTCACATGAACTCACCATACCCCTCACGGAATCCAAATGCGTAAAAAATTTAGACATTTATATTCCAGACTTCTTCTCACGCTTTAGGGCCCATAGAATGCCAGGGCAGTATAAATACCCCACATGTGACCCCATTTTGGAAAGAAGACACCCCAAGGTATTCCGTGAGGGGCATATTGAGTCCATGAAAGATTGAAATTTTTGTCCCAAGTTAGCGGAAAGGGAGACTTTGTGAGAAAAAAATATATATATCAATTTCTGCTAACTTGTGCCAAAAAAAAAAAAAATTCTATGAACTCGCCATGCCCCTCATTGAATACCTTGGGGTGTCTTCTTTCCAAAATGGGGTCACATGTGGGGTATTTATACTGCCCTGGCATTCTAGGGGCCCTAAAGCGTGAGAAGAAGTCTGGGATCTAAATGTCTAAAAATGCCCTCATAAAAGGAATGTGGGCCCCTTTGCGCATCTAGGCTGCAAAAAAGTGTCACACATCTGGTATCACCGTACTCAGGAGAAGTTAGGCAATGTGTTTTGGGGTGTCATTTTACATATACCCATGCTGGGTGAGATAAATATCTTGGTCAAATGCCAACTTTGTATAAAAAATGGGAAAAGTTGTCTTTTGCCGAGATATTTCTCTCACCCAGCATGAGTATATGTAAAAAGACACCCCAAAACACATTGCCCAACTTCTCCTGAATACGACGATACCACATGTGTGACACTTTTTTGCAGCCTAGGTGGGCAAAGGGGCCCACATTCCAAAGAGCACCTTTCGGATTTCACAGGTCATTTACCTACTTACCACACATTAGGGCCCCTAGAATGCCAGGGCAGTATAACTACCCCACAAGTGACCCCATTTTGGAAAGAAGACACCCCAAGGTATTCCGTGAGGGGCATGGCGAGTTCCTAGAATTTTATATTTTTTGTCACAAGTTAGCGGAAAATGATGATTTTTTTTTTTCCTTACAAAGTCTCATATTCCACTAACTTGTGACAAAAAATAAAAACTTCCATGAACTCACTATGCCCATCACGAAATACCTTGGGGTGTCTTCTTTCCAAAATGGGGTCACTTGTGGGGTAGTTATACTGCCCTGGCATTTTAGGGGCCGAATGCGTGAGAAGTGGTTTGAAATCAAAATCTGTAAAAAATGGCCGGTGAAATCCGAAAGGTGCTCTTTGGAATGTGGGCCCCTTTGCCCACCTAGGCTGCAAAAAAGTGTCACACATCTGGTATCCCCGTACTCAGGAGAAGTTGGGCAATGTGTTTTGGGGTGTCTTTTTACATATACCCATGCTGGGTTAGATAAATATCTCGGCAAAAGACAACTTTTCCCATTTTTTTATACAAAGTTGGCATTTGACCGAGATATTTATCTCACCCAGCATGGGTATATGTAAAATGACACCCCAAAACACATTGCCCAACTTCTCCTGAGTACGGGGATACTAGATGTGTGACACTTTTTTGCAGCCTAGGTGGGCAAAGGGGCCCACATTCCAAAGAGCACCTTTCGGATTTCACCGGCCATTTTTTACAGATTTTGATTTCAAACTACTTACCACACATTAGGGCCCCTAGAATCCCAGGGCAGTATAACTACCCCACAATTGACCCCATTTTGGAAAGAAGACACCCCAAGGTATTCGCTGATGGGCATAGTGAGTTCATGGAAGTTTTTATTTTTTGTCACAAGTTAGTGGAATATGAGACTTTGTAAGAAAAACAAAAACAAAAAAAAAACATCATTTTCCGCTAACTTGTGACAAAAAATAAAAAATTCTAGGAACTGGCCATGCCCCTCACGGAATACCTTGGGTTGTCTTCTTTCTAAAATGGGGTCACTTGTGGGGTAGTTATACTGCCCTGGCATTCTAGCGGCCCAAATGTGTGGTAAGTAGTTTGAAATCAAAATCTGTAAAAAATGGCCGGTGAAATCCGAAAGGTGCTCTTTGGAATGTGGGCCCCTTTGCCTACCTAGGCTGCAAAAAAGTATCACACATGTGGTATCTCCGTACTCAGGAGAAGTTGGGCAATGTGTTTTGGGGTGTCATTTTACATATACCCATGCTGGGTGAGATAAATATCTTGGTCAAATGCCAACTTTGTATAAAAAAATGGGAAAAGTTGTCTTTTGCCAAGATATTTCTCTCACCCAGCATGGGTATATGTAAAATGACACCCCAAAACACATTGCCCAACTTCTCCTGAGAACGGAGATACCACATGTGTGACACTTTTTTGCAGCCTAGGTGGGCAAAGGGGGCCACATTCCAAAGAGCACCTTTCGGATTTCACCAGCCATTTTTTACAGATTTTGATTTCAAACTACTTACCACACATTAGGGCCCCTAAAATGCCAGGGCAGTATAACTACCCCACAAGTGACCCCATTTTGGAAAGAAGACACCCCAAGGTATTCGCTGATGGGCATAGTGAGTTCATAGAAGTTTTTATTTTTTGTCACAAGTTAGTGGAATATGAGACTTTGTAAAAAAAAATAAAAAATCATCATTTTCCGCTAACTTGTGACAAAAAATAAAAAGTTCTATGAACTCACTATTCCCATCAGCGAATACCTTAGGGTGTCTACTTTCCGAAATGGGGTCATTTGTGGGGTGTTTGTACTGTCTGGCCATTGTAGAACCTCAGGAAACATGACAGGTGCTCAGAAAGTCAGAGCTGCTTCAAAAAGCGGAAATTCACATTTTTGTACCATAGTTTGTAAACGCTATAACTTTTACCCAAACAATTTTTTTTTTACCCAAACATTTTTTTTTATCAAAGACATGTAGAACAATTAATTTAGAGAAAAATTTATATATGGATGTCGTTTTTTTTGCAAAATTTTACAACAAAGTGAAAAATGACATTTTTTTGCAAAAAAATCTTTAAATTTCGATTAATAACAAAAAAAGTAAAAATGTCAGCAGCAATGAAATACCACCAAATGAAAGCTCTATTAGTGAGAAGAAAAGGAGGTAAAATTAATTTGGGTGGTAAGTTGCATGACCGAGCAATAAACGGTGAAAGTAGTGTAGGTCAGAAGTGTAAAAAGTGGCCTGGTCATTAAGGGTGTTTAAGCTAAGGGGGCTGAGGTGGTTAAGCTTACTTCATCTTTACAATTAAAGGGATATTCTCATCTTCCCTTTTCATACTTGCCTTCCTTCACGTTCACTTCCTAGACTCTTCTCCCGGCCGGGCCGCGCTTGCGCAGAAGACTAAAGATTTTCTCCCAGCAGGGCAATGTCCTGAACGCGCACGCCGCCGCGCATGCGCCATGGCGCATGGCCTGTATAGTACAGAGCGTGTAGAAGCAAGGGGGGATGTTGCCATTAAACCTCCTCTCTTTGCGACTTCCGCGTCCACTTTGATTGACAGGGCCAGGTGTGATCACTTTTACCCTATCTGACACTGTCAATCAAAGTGCAGAGGGTGCGACAGTTGCAGAGAGCAGAGCCTCTAGGTGTAACGCATGTTGCTCCTAGACGCTCATTTGCATATATTATAACTTCATTTTTTCAGCAATGCGGGAACAGATGCCTTCAGCTGCCAAGTGCATATGCAACAGGTTAGCCAGTTTCATAGATACAAATCTTCTGACAAATGCCCTTTAACCACTTAAGGACCACAGGTTTATACCCCCCTAAAGACCAGGCCCTTTTTTACAAATCGGCACTCCACAACTTTAGCGGTTTATTGCTCGGTCATGCAACTTACCACCCAAATGAATTTTACCTCCTTTTCTTCTCACTAATAGAGCTTTCATTTGGTGGTATTTCATTGCTGCTGACATTTTTACTTTTTTTGTTATTAATCGAAATTTAACGATTTTTTTGCAAAAAAATGACATTTTTCACTTTCAGTTGCAAAATTTTGCAACAAAAACGACATCCATATTTAAATTTTTCTCTAAATTTATTGTTCTACATGTCTTTGATAAAAAAAAATGTTTGGGTAAAAAAATAATGGTTTGGGTAAAAGTTATAGCGTTTACAAACTATGGTAAAAAAATGTGAATTTCCGCTTTTTGAAGCAGCTCTGACTTTCTGAGCACCTGTCATGTTTCCTGAGGTTCTACAATGGCCAGACAGTACAAACACCCCACAAATGACCGCATTTCGGAAAGTAGACACCCTAAGGTATTCGCTGATGGGCATAGTGAGTTCATAGAACTTTTTATTTTTTGTCACTAGTTAGTGGAAAATGATTTTTTTTTTTTTTTTTTCTTACAAAGTCTCATATTCCACTAACTTGTGACAAAAAATAAAAACTTCTATGAACTCACTATGCCCATCAGCGAATACCTTGGGGTGTCTTCTTTCCAAAATGGGGTCACTTGTGGGGTAGTTATACTGCCCTGGCATTCTAGGGGCCCAAATGTGTGGTAAGTAGTTTGAAATCAAAATGTGTAAAAAATGACCGGTGAAATCCGAAAGGTGCTCTTTGGAATGTGGGCCCCTTTGCCCACCTAGGCTGCAAAAAAGTGCCACACATGTGGTATCGCCGTACTCAGGAGAAGTTGGGGAATGTGTTTTGGGGTGTCATTTTACATATACCCATGCTGGGTGAGAGAAATATCTTGGTCAAATGCGAACTTTGTATAAAAAAATGGGAAAAGTTGTCTTTTGCCAAGATATTTCTCTCACCCAGCATGGGTATATGTAAAATGACACCCCAAAACACATTCCCCAACTTCTCCTGAGTACGGAGATACCACATGTGTGACACTTTTTTGCAGCCTAGGTGGGCAAAGGGGCCCATATTCCAAAGAGCACCTTTTCGGATTTCACGGTCATTTTTTACACATTTTGATTTCAAACTTCTTACCACACATTTGGGCCCCTAGAATGCCAGGGCAGTATAACTACCCCACAAGTGACCCCATTTTGAAAAGAAGACACCCCCAGGTATTTCGTGATGGGCATAGTGAGTTCATGGAAGTTTTTATTTTTTGTCACAAGTTAGTGGAATATGAGACTTTGTAAGGGAAAAAAATAAATTAAAAAAAATCATCATTTTCCGCTAACTTGTGACAAAAAATATAAAATTCTAGGAACTCGCCATGCCCCTCACGGAATACCTTGGGGTGTCTTCTTTCCAAAATGGGGTCACTTGTGGGGTAGTTATACTGCCCTGGCATTTTCCAGGGGCCCTAATGTGTGGTAAGTAGGTAAATGACCTGTGAAATCCTAAAGGTGCTCTTTGGAATGTGGGCCCCTTTGCCCACCTAGGCTGCAAAAAAGTGTCACACATGTGGTATCGCCGTATTCAGGAGAAGTTGGGCAATGTGTTTTGGGGTGTCTTTTTACATATACTCATGCTGGGTGAGAGAAATATCTCGGCAAAAGACAACTTTTCCCATTTTTTTATACAAAGTTGGCATTTGACCAAGATATTTATCTCACCCAGCATGGGTATATGTAAAATGACACCCCAAAACACATTGCTCAACTTCTCCTGAGTACGGAGATACCACATGTGTGACACTTTTTTGCAGCCTAGGTGGGCAAAGGGGCCCATATTCCAAAGAGCACCTTTTCGGATTTCACGGTCATTTTATTACACATTTTGATTTCAAACTTCTTACCACACATTTGGACCCCTAGAATGCCAGGGCAGTATAACTACCCGATAAGTGACCCCATTTTGGAAAGAAGACACCCCCAGGTATTTCGTTATGGGCATAGTGAGTTCATGGAAGTTTTTATTTTTTGTCACAAGTTAGTGGAATATGAGACTTTGTAAGGGAAAAAAATAAATAAAAAAAAATCATCATTTTCCGCTAACTTGTGACAAAAAATATAAAATTCTAGGAACTCGCCATGCCCCTCACGGAATACCTTGGGGTGTCTTCTTTCCAAAATGGGGTCACTTGTGGGGTAGTTATACTGCCCTGGCATTTTCCAGGGGCCCTAATGTGTGGTAAGTAGGTAAATGACCTGTGAAATCCTAAAGGTGCTCTTTGGAATGTGGGCCCCTTTGCCCACCTAGGCTGCAAAAAAGTGTCAGACATGTGGTATCGCCGTATTCAGGAGAAGTTGGGCAATGTGTTTTGGCATGTCTTTTTACATATACTCATGCTGGGTGAGAGAAATATCTCGGCAAAAGACAACTTTTCGCATTTATTTATACAAAGTTGGCATTTGACCAAGATATTTCTCTCACCCAGCCTGGGTATATGTAAAATGACACCCCAAAACACATTGCTCAACTTCTCCTGAGTACGGCGATACCAGATGTGTGACACTTTTTTGCAGCCTAGATGCGCAAAGGGGCCCACATTGCTTTTATGAGGGCATTTTTAGACATTTGGATCCCAGACTTCTTCTCACGCTTTAGGGCCCCTAAAATGCCAGGGCAGTATAAATACCCCACATGTGACCCCATTTTGGAAAGAAGACACCCCAAGGTATTCAATGAGGGGCATGGCGAGTTCATAGAATTTTTTTTTTTTTGGCACAAGTTAGCGGAAATTGATTTTATTAATTTTTTTCTCACAAAGTCTCCCTTTCCGCTAACTTGGGACAAAAATTTCTATCTTTCATGGACTCAATATGCCACTCACGGAATACCTGGGGGTGTCTTCTTTCCGAAATGGGGTCACATGTGGGGTATTTATACTGCCCTGGCATTCTAGGGGCCCTAAAGCGTGAGAAGAAGTCTGGAATATAAATGTCTAAAATTTTTTACGCATTTGGATTCCGTGAGGGGTATGGTGAGTTCATGTGAGATTTAATTTTTTGACACAAGTTAGTGGAATATGAGACTTTGTAAGAAAAAAATAATAATTTCCGCTAACTTGGGCCAAAAAAATGTCTGAATGGAGCCTTACAGAGGGATGATCAATGACAGGGGGGTGATCAATGACAGGGGGGTGATCAATGACAGGGGGGTGATCAGGGAGTCTATATGGGGTGATCACCCCCCTGTCATTGATCACCCCCCTATAAGGCTCCATTCAGATGTCCGTATGTGTTTTGCGGATCCGATCCATGTATCCGTGGATCCGTAAAAATCATACGGACATCTGAATGCAGCCTGACAGGGGGGGTGATCAATGACAGGGGGGGGGTGATAAATGACAGGGGGGTGATCAGGGAGTCTATATGGGGTGATCACCCCCCCTGGAAGGCTCCAGGGAGACGCCTGTATTTGTTTTGCGGATCCGATCCATCTATCAGTGGATCCGTAAAAATCATGCGGACGTCTGAATGGAGCTTTACAGGGGGGTGATCAATGACAGGGGGGTAATCAATGACAGGGGGGTGATCAGGGAGTCTATATGGGGTGATCACCACAGTCATTGATCACGCCCCTATAAGGCTCCATTCAGACGTCCGTATGCGTTTTGCGGATCCGATCCATCTATCAGTGGATCCGTAAAAATCATGCGGACGTCTGAATGGAGCTTTACAGGGGGGGTAATCAATGACAGGGGGGTGATCAGGGAGTCTATATGGGGTGATCACCACAGTCATTGATCACCCCCCCTGTAATGCTCCATTCAGACGTCCGTATGCGTTTTGCGGATCCGATCCATCTATCAGTGGATCCGTAAAAATCATGCGGACGTCTGAATGGAGCTTTACAGGGGGGTGATCAATGACAGGGGGGTAATCAATGACAGGGGGGTGATCAGGGAGTCTATACGGGGTGATCACCACAGTCATTGATCACGCCCCTGTAAGGCTCCATTCAGACGTCCGTATGCGTTTTGCGGATCCGATCCATCTATCAGTGGATCCGTAAAAATCATGCGGGCGTCTGAATGGAGCTTTACAGGGGGGTGATCAATGACAGGGGGGTAATCAATGACGGGGTGATCAGGGAGTCTATATGGGGTGATCAGGGGCTAATAAGGGGTTAATAAGTGACGGGGGGGGGGGGGTGTAGTGTAGTGTAGTGGTGTTTGGTGCTACTTTACTGAGCTACCTGTGTTCTCTGGTGGTCGATCCAAACAAAACAGCGTCTAATATACCTGTTAGGGGTTAAAAAAATCACATCTCCAGCCTGCCAGCGAACGATCGCCGCTGGCAGGCTGGAGATCCACTCTCTGACCTTCCGTTCCTGTGAACGCGCGCGCCTGTGTGCGTGCGTTCACAGGAAATCTCAGCTCACGCGAGATGATGCCAATCGGCGTTAGCGTAGCCTGGGGGAGCCGCCGCGATGACGCCTTTCGGCGTTACAGTTGCGGCAACTGGTTAAACATGAACTCAACTGAACGTGCAGACACATAGGCTGGAAATAATGCGTGATAAACACAGGTAATTATTATCAATTGCCAAAGCTGACCCTTTCACACATGTTGAGACACTTTAATGATCAATATTTACAAATGGTCCAGAGGACCAATTGTTGTCTCTTAGTTAGGGTACTTTCACACTTGCGCACTAAAAAGTCCTGCATGTCCGACTTTTTAGTCCAGCGGCTTTCGCCGTGCACCGCTCTGCTGCGCCGGAGCTCCGCCCCCGTCCCAATTATAGTCAATGGGGACGGAGCGGCGGTCCGGCGGCACGGCGAAATAGCGGAAGGACGGATCCGACATGGTGAACAGCCTGTCGGATCCGTCCTGCCGCAAGTGTGAAAGTAGCCTTACATGCGCTACCAGTAATCATATCTTGAAACGTAACATTTATTACCTATTATAAAATCCTTTTTCCTAACTGAAATAGAATTTAAAACTATCAGCGGTGCCTACGAAGTGACTGCTATTTGCCCTATAGAATGTGCTAGCACTGTTTATTCACAGTGCAGTGTTAGCAAGAAGACTGTGACGCAGTGTATGTTTGTATCGCTTTTAGCTAAGACTCTTCTGAATTGTCCATTTAGTTCAGTGCAGTCAGATCTAGAGTGCACACGCTGTCTAAAAACAGTTCACAAGCTTCCCCCCGACATGTTTCGCCAACTCATTGGCGTCTTCAGGGTTTTCGGGCAGTCTGCTAGTGAGAAAAGGGGCGGGAACCAGACTTTAAAACTTCCCTATTGTGAGGTCACTGCCCTGATAGCTAATTAGTAACTACTTTGTTACAATGTTATTCTACTATCCTATCAGAGGTTGGTCCGAATGACTGCTATGCATGTTGACCACTCCTTTTCCTTGTGCTCCAATGATCGCTTCGTATCCACTACTCATGCGCTACTACTTGGACACAGAATGATTCTTCTGTCTCTACTGCGAATGTTAGAGGGCTTGTATCAGCGCTCATTTATCAACCACTATGAACTAATAATAGTTAGAGACTTCCCAGGCTTCGGTGGAAGAGGGGGAGACAACCCCGCTAAGTGTGATGGTGGGAGACGTGGAGGACTTGCCGCCGGGTCCTGAATTGGCAGACCTCAATGTCTCCGGGGATAATTTTGGTACCGCCCCACATCGGGACCCAACCCTATCCCGAGCCTGGGAAAATGTGTTAATAGTAGATGGTGAACCACAACAACCTGGGGCAGAGTCAGTGTTTCCCTGTTTTGTGGTTCATCAGGATATGTTGTATCGGGTAAACCAACTATGGGGGGAGCATATTGAACAGTTGGTGGTCCCCAAGGCTTATTGCAAAGTCGTGTTAGATTTAGCCCACCAACACGTTCTCGGGGGTCACCTGGGGCTGCAGAAAACTCAGGATCATATTCTACAGTGGTTTTACTGGCCCAGCATATTCAGAGAGGTGGAAGAGTTTTGTAAATCTTGCCCGACCTGACAGATAACTAGCCCCCAGTCACATTTCCGTAGTCCGCTAGTACCTCTCCCGATTATCGAGGTACCGTTTGACCGAATAGCTATGGATCTCATAGGCCCAGTACCGAAGTCCACCAGAGGGCATCAACACATCTTAGTCATCCTAGACTACGCCACTCGGTACCCTGAGGCGGTGCCACTGCAACATACCTCGGCCAAACTCATAGCTAAGTAGTTAATGGAGATGTTTTCCCGAGTAGGACTACCTAAAGAGGTTCTGACCGACAATGGGACCTCTTTTATGTCCAAGGTGATGAGGGAACTCTGTAAGTTGCTGCACATAAAACAACTACGGACGTCTGTTTACCATCCGCAAATGGACGGTCTGGTAGAAAGCTTTAACCAAACATTAAAAAATATGTTGAAAAGGGTAGTGTTTAAAGATGGGAAAGACTGGGACCTCCTTCTCCCCTATCTCATGTTTGCAGTGCGAGAGTTACCCCAGGCCTCTACTGGGTTATCGCCCTTCAACCTGCCATATGGCAGACACCCTCGCCGTCTCTTGGACGTGGCCAAAGAGGCGTGGGAACAACAACCCACTCCACATAAGAGTATCATTGAGTATGTTACCCAGATGCAAGATCGGATAGAGACTTTAACCCGGGTGATCAGGTCTTGGTTCTGGTTCCGTCCGTGGACTGTAAGTTCTTGGCTAGGTGGCAGAGGCCCTACGAGGTGCTCGAGAAAATTGGAGATGTAAACTACAAGGTACACCAGCCAGGGCGGTGAAAGCCGGAGCAGGTTTACCATGTGAATTTACTCAAACCGTGGAAACATATGGAACCCTGTACTGAAGACAGCCCGCAGTCGGGTTTTCTAGGAGAGGTTCCGGCCCTCTGTCTGATGCAAGAGAAGCGGCTGCCACAGTAAAAATTGCTGACAGGCTCTCCTCTAAACAGACTCAGGAGGCCAGGGAGTTCGTTAGTCAGAACATAGATGTGTTCTCGGACCTCCATGGACGCACTTCCATAATCCAGCATGACATTGTCACTAAGCCTCAGGCAAAAGTCCGGTTAAAACCATACCGGGTACCCGAAGCTCGGCGACAAGCCATCTCGGAGGAGGTGCAGCTGATATTGCAGCTAGACGTCATTGAGGAGTCAAAGTCAAAGTTTAACGCGTGGCTGAGCTAGTCGAGAGGTTAGGACAAGCACGGTACTTTTCTGTTTTGGACCTCACGAAAGGGTACTGGCAGGTGCCCTTAACGGAGGCTGCCAAAGAGAAAACTGCCTTCGTCACATCTGAGGGGCTGTATCACTATAAGGTGTTACCCTTTGGTTTGCATGGCGCCCCCGCCACTTTTAAGCGACTTATGGACATTGTGCTTCGTCCACATCGGCGGTATGCTTCGGCTGTTAATGGGAGATCTGGGGATGGCACTGTTAATGGGGGATCTGGGGATGGCAACCGCAGATCCCCCATCCTATAACAGTGCCATCCACAGACCCCCCCATCCTATAACAGTGCAATCCACAGACCCCCCCATCCTATAACAGTGCAATCCACAGACCCCCCCACCCCATAACAGTGCCATCCACAGACCCCCCCATCCTATAACAGTGCCATCCACAGACCCCCCCCCCTTAACAGTGCCGTCCACAGACCCCCCTCCCTTAACAGTGCTATCCACAGACCCCCCCACCCCATAACAGTGCCATCCACAGACCCCCCCACCCCATAACAGTGCCATCCACAGACACCCACCCACCCCATAACAGTGCCATCCACAGACCCCCCACCCCATAACAGTGCCATCCACAGACCCACCCTTAACAGTGCCATCCACAGACCCCCCCACCCCATAACAATGCCATCCACAGACCCCCCCACCCCATAACAGTGCCATCCACAGACCCCCCACCCCATAACAGTGCCATCCACAGACCCCCCACCCCATAACAGTGCCATCCACAGACCCCCCTTAACAGTGCCATCCACAGACCCCCCCACCCCATAACAGTGCCATCCACAGACCCCCCCACCCCATAACAGTGCCATCCACAGACCCCCCCACCCCATAACAGTGCCATCCACAGACCCCCCACCCCTTAACAGTGCCATCCACAGACCCCCCCCCTTAGCAGTGCCATCCACAGCCCCCCCACCCCATAACAGTGCCATCCACAGACCCCCCACCCCATAACAGTGCCATCCACAGCCCCCCACCCCATAACAGTGGCATCCACAGACCCCCTCTTAACAGTGCCATCCACAGACCCCCCCCATAACACTGCCATCCACAGACCCCCCCCCCCATTGCCGCTCCAGTACAGTTATAAAATGTGTAAAATTAATAATGATTCTATTCATGAGGCCCCCTCTGTAGTAGAACATTCAATATATCCATCCTACTCACAGGGCTGTTATCGTAATCCAGGCCGGCCGGGCAGACGAGCGGCAGCGTCACTGACTGACGTCACGTGCCTGCCAGGCCTACTTTATGAATGAAGTAGGCGGCGTAGGCACGTGACCTCAGTCAGTGACGCTGCCGCTCGTCTGCACGGCCGGCCTGGATTACGATAACAGCCCTGTGAGTAGGATGGATATACTCACCGTAATAAGCCACTCACCGCGTCAAGGTCGTCTCATTTGAGTGGTCCCTAACACTTGTTCCTACCTGTTTATGGGCCATGACAGCCACATAAAGTCCAGGGAATGCAGGTCAGCATGCAAGCCAAGCACACTCTGCATTTATGTATAATACCATCGAATTTCCCATTATATGGATGGTATTTATGGGTAAATGCAATGCGTGGGTCCCCTTTATTTTTATTTTTCTCAGCTGGGGAAGTAGCTTCTGTTAATATCTGCGATGGATAACCCCTCATCTCAAATCTTTGCAACATCTCATCTACCCTCTGTCCCTGCAATTGGGGATCGGAAACAATTCTTTTTACCCTTTGTACCTGTGATTTAGGGATAGATTTCTTTAGGGGTGGAGGATGTGCACTTGTATAGTGCAACACACTGTTCTTATCAGTCTTCTTCCTATAAAGATCTGTGTGCAAATTACCCTCCTCATCCTTAATGACCAATGTGTCTAGAAAACTAATCTCAGTCTGATCATATGTGACTGTGAATTTTAACTCGGGAAAAATCCCATTCAGCCGATCCACGAAGGACGTGAGGGGCTCGAGTGGCCCCGCCCACACGCAAAACACATCATTAATATATCTTTTCCACAACAAAACATGTTTCTTATAACTTAAATCTTTATATATATGGTTATCCTCAAATAATGTCATGAAAGCGTTTGTGTAGGGCAGGGCCACATTCGAGCCCATCGCTGTCCCCCGCCGCTGAAGGTAGTAGACGTCACCGAACATAAAATAATTTTCATATAGCACCAAACGTAACAATTCCATAAAAAATTCTATCTGTAGGTCAGTATAATCACTAGTTTGCAATAAGCGTGAAACTGCCTCCACCCCGCCATCGTGACTGATGGAGGTGTAGAGTCTGACCACATCTATCGTGACAAGCCAGCTTTCCTTAGGAACCGTGTGTATCTGTTTAATAATGCTCAGGCTATGAGCTATGAGCTGTGCGCTGCGATTGGCCAGCGCTGCAGCAAGACACGCCTCATACAAGAAATCAGTCAGAGGGAGCGCAGACACCGGAGCCTATACCGGGCGAACGGAGCGGCGCCCAGACATACTAGTAAGTGCATCGGGACCCCTGGGCGCCGCTCTGCCCACTGATCTAGTTCGTTTTTATTTTGTACAGTTGTGAAAGGTCCTCTTTAAGGGTGCTTAGGGTGCTTGTTGCGGCTGAGTCCTTTGATGATTTTTATCGTGACGCCAGTACCGTTAATGGTGGTACAACCATAGGTAGGAATAATGAGGTAGACAGTGGTAAGATGCAACTCACAACTTTTACTTTGGTGGCTTTTCAGTTGCTGTGGTACAATTATGCAGTCTTTAGATGGTACAGAGACGATACTGCAAATCCACTGTTTAAGGCTTGTCAGGTGCTTGGTTGGTTTTGGAGCAGTGGGTTAGGTATACCTGTTTCCTTTAGATGCCTTGGATCCTATTCCTTGACTTTCCCTACAAGCTAAATATTTGTAGACAGGAAAACTCAACTGTCCCTCAGAAGGTTGGTGTGGCTGCCTGAAGCTATAAACCTCCACCATGCAAAGGTGTCTGTGGCCCTCAATAATGGCTCTTATCACCAATGAATTCCTAGAAATGCTTGTTTCTTTTCCAGGGAGGCAAACTCTTCTCCTACTGGTCAGGGATGCAAGTCTATGGTCCAGTTACAGAAGGAAAACGCTCTTCTGCACCTAAACATCTGAGTAAACACCTTCTAGCGAAGTTGGCTCCACTCACTAATCTGTGTTGTGAAGTCTTCACTCTATCTTTCCTCCCACTAAGTTGATCTGACTACCTCAGATCTGCTCTCTGCGGACTACATCCTAGTTTATCTGATCTGCCTTGACTAATCTGTCTAATCTGACTTGAGTATATATAGGACCTGCACTTTATCCCCATCTAGTGGTGGGATGTATAAATTGCACCTAATAGGCCTGTTAACAGGGATTTTGCAGTCACACAAATGCAAAGTTATACATAACAACCAAATGCTTGTAATAATATAAAAAGTGCTCTTAAGAAGTGCCCACACACACGTAGTGGGATGCTGCAACGCCCTAAGGGAGCATTAGGTAGGAGCATGAAGGCAGCAGCATAGAGAGGACATGAGAGACCAGGACACCATATTGCATGGTCTGCCCCAAGAGGAAACGGCAGGAGGGTGGAGGGCACAGACAGTAGTCCTAACAATATGCTGGTCCTATACGTCTGTTTTCAAAGTGCCTGTGCAATAATGATCATTTGCCCTTTACATATCATACTTTTTTTTTCTTTGTTCTAAAAATTTTTTATTAAGGTTTTTGGGGAAATTTGGATAGTTGAAAATAAAATTGGAAATCTGTATAAAAAAATTTGGGTCAGCATGGCGCAACCAGGAAGGTCATTGGAAATCTGGAACTACAGGGTGGGCCATTTATATGGATACACCTTAATAAAATGGGAATGGTTGGTGATAATAACTTCCTGTTTGTGGCACATTAGTATATGTGAGGGGGGAAACTTTTCAAGATGGGTGGTGACCATGGCGGCCATTTTGAAGTCGGCCATTTTGAATCCAACTTTTGTTTTTTCAATAGGAAGAGGGTCATGTGACACATCAAACTTATTGGGAATTTCACAAGAAAAACAATGGTGTGCTTGGTTTTAACGTAAATTTATTCTTTCATGAGTTATTTACAAGTTTCTGACCACTTATAAAATGTGTTCAATGTGCTGCACATTGTGTTGGATTGTCAATGCAACCCTCTTCTCCCACTCTTCACACACTGATAGCAACACTGCAGGAGAAATGCTAGCACAGGCTATGATTAAGAACTGAATATTTCAAAACATGTCAGCTAACTAGGGTGGTGGGTGAGGTGTGTACTGGATGCATTTCTTTTTATGAATCTGAATAAAGGCGAAGCAACCTTCTGAAGCTCTGGATGTTGAGACGTTTTTTCTTTCGCTTCTTTCAGCAATGTCTTGTCCCTGCAGAGTTTGTCACACAGACATGTTAGGCTAGTTCCAATAGTAGGTATAATACCCTCTACAGTGCACCAGTAAGTATAATACCCCTTAGGCTGGGTTCACACCTGAGCGTTTTACAGCACGTTCCTACACGCTGTAAAACGCTCAACAGGCAAGAACCAATGATTCCCTATGGGCATGGGTCTCACCTGAGCGTTTTACAGCGCGTACGAACGCGCTGTAAAACGCCCTACGTCCCAAGAAGTACAGGAGCCTTTTTGGGGCGTATTGTCGCGCGTTCCTGCCCATAGACTTCAGCGGGAACGCGCCTAAATGGGCGTTTCTTGTTTGCTTATTTAAAAACGTACGTACGCGCGTTTCGTCCTTGACAACAGACCACTCCATAACGATATATCTAAAAAATTATCGAATCGCGATAATCGCCACATGCGATATGGCGATTTGGCCGACCCGAAAATGCTGCGATTATATATGAAGGGGCCCCGCGCACATAACTGGCTTTGTGTGTAAAGTATTTTACTACTGTCTGAAACAAGCTCTCTCCTATTGATAAAATGGCCAGCCTCTGTACTCACTTTCACTATGAATGCACTGCAGCGAGCGGCAGCGTGACTGAAGTCACTTAGTAACCCTCCTGCTTCCTGAATTAAGTGGGAGGAGCGTTACTAAGCGCCGGCCGGCCAGCCATAGTGAAAGTGAGTAGAGAGGCTGGCCATTTTATCAATAGGAGAGAGCTTGTTTCAGACAGTAGTAAAATACTTTACACACAAAGCCAGTTATGTGCGCAGTTTAGGACACATGAGGGGACACATAGGGCCATGAGGGGGACAAGCATAAGATGCTATATGTGTGTCTTATGCTGGCCCCCTCATGGCCCTATGTGTCATAGCACACATCCCCTATAACAGTGTCCTCCACAGATTCCCATAACAGTGTCCTCCACAGATCCCCCCACATAACAGCGTCATCCACAGATCCCCCACATAACAGCATCATCCACAGATCCCCCACATAACAGCGCCATCCGCAGATCCCCCACATAACAGCGCCATCCACAGATCCCCCATAACAGCGCATCATCCACAGATCCCCATAACAGTGTCCTCCACAGATCCCCCACATAACAGCGTCATCCACAGATCCCCCACATAACAGCGTCATCCACAGATCCCCCACATAACAGCGTCATCCACAGATCCTCCACATAACAGCGTCATCCACAGATCCCCCACATAACAGCGTCATCCACAGATCCCCCACATAACAGCGTCATCCACAGATCCCTCACATAGCAGCGTCATCCACAGATCCCCCACATAACAGTGTCCTCCACAGATCCCCCACATAACAGCGTCCTTCACAGATCCCCCACATAACAGCGTCCTCCACAGATCCCCCACATAACAGCGTCCTCCACAGATCCCCCCACATAACAGCGTCCTCCACAGATCCCCCACATAACAGCGTCCTTCACAGATCCCCCACATAACAGCGTCCTTCACAGATCCCCCACATAACAGCGTCCTCCACAGATCCCCCACATAACAGCGTCATCCACAGATCCCCCACATAACAGCGTCATCCACAGATCCCCCACATAACAGCGTCATCTACAGATCCCCCACATAACAGCGTCATCCACAGATGCCTCTGTTGCCAATCACACAAACGCGCGTATTACGAGCGTTTCCTAAATACAAAAACGCCCCAAAATACGCCTCAAAAACGCCTGATAAAAACACCTGTAAAATGCGCATACCCAATACGCTCAGGTGTGAACCCAGCCTTTTAATGCCTCTAGTAGATGTAATGCCCCTCTGTAGTACCCTCCTGTGGGTTTAATGCCCCACTACAGTGACCCTCTGTAGGTATAATGCCCCCCCTATAGTGCCCTCCTAATTAATATGCTGTATACTAGCTGCACAACTCCTTTAATGCCATATGACCACTAGAGGTCAGTATAATAAAAGTAACAGACCATATTAAGAATACTTTCATATTTGTTGTCAGGCTACAAAGTACGCAGATCTCTACAATGTTCCTGAAGAGGAAGAAAGGACATAACTGAAAGAGAATATGAATGGTTTGAGTCTATTCAAATAAGGGACTATTTACTGATATTATATTAATCTTATTACATATTTAATAAAATTGGACCAGAGGGCGTTGGTTTACAGAAAACTGTGAAGGCAAGTGACTAATAATTTGAACAGATCAAACGTATGATTTATATATATGAGGAATTGGGCCAAATTAGAGAATTATAATTGTATTTTGATTAGATTGACACTATTAGGTACCTATATAGGTCAGCAGGCATGCCAGAAATTGAACAATTATTATTATATAAAGTAATTATATAATAGTTTCCACTATCTCATTAAAGCCGTGTGGTATCAAAATCTGTAGCCGCTAGATTCAGAAATATTTTCTGCAAGACGGGTACCTGGTCTATAGAGGTGTTGGAGAATTGATGCCCTTCTCTTTCTGGTGTGTTCCAGCAATGTCTTGACAGGCTGTGTTTGTAGTACTGTCTCTGAATATTGTACCGATATTGGTTTAAACAGCAGTTTAATGCTCGGGTGGTGCTCAGTTCCATTCTTCCACTACCATCAGCTGCACTAGAAAGGACATGCCCCCTGAGAAAGTGCCAACCCCTAAACTACCAGCTTGAAATAAATCTAGCAGAGCAATTGGAGCAGTGAATGTGAAGATCTCTGGATCCATGTGCAGTACACAGCTGGATCTAGCTTTGTTAGGGCTCATGCACATGGCTGTTTTCCGGCCATGCTCGTATTTCAGCCTGCAAACAGCGGGTCCGCAATAAACAGGCACCAGTCATGTGTGCACTGTATCACGGTATCACCGTATCAATGAGCAGAGGCATAGATCGGAAGCCCATGGAAGCACTACGGAGTGCTTCTGTGGGTTTTCTGTCCGTGTCTCTGCACCGCAAAAAATAGTGCTCACCGCAAGTGAATAGGTCCGTGTCCGCAGATGGTGGGCACATGGTTAGTTCCTGTGCATTGCGGAACTCAATTTGTGGTCAGTAGCACGGGCCCGCTTTCGTGTCCATGAGGCCTTAGAAAGAGATTATCATGTATGTTGAGGAAAGGTTTAGACGTATGCATATATATCCATGCATGCCTGCAAACACGTGCGGGCATGTATGGTATATATATGCATACATTAACCACTGCATCATGGGGTGATGCGCGCAGATGTGCCAAGCATCTGCGCACGTCTGCCCATGGTGATCCCCAGGGGCTCATGGTGGCCCCTGTGGGAAATATGTGGTCCCTGGAAGCTGTGCCCCCTTATAATCACCCTTATATTAGTACACTGCGTGCAGAATTATTAGGCAAATGAGTATTTTGACCACATCATCCTCTTTATGCATGTTGTCTTACTCCAAGCTGTATAGGCTTGAAAGCCTACTACCAATTAAGCATATTAGGTGATGTGCATCTCTGTAATGAGAAGGGGTGTGGTCTAATGACATCAACACCCTATATTAGGTGTGCATAATTATTAGGCAACTTCCTTTCCTTTGGCAAAATGGGTCAAAAGAAGGACTTGACAGGCTCAGAAAAGTCAAAAATAGTGAGATATCTTGCAGATGGATGCAGCACTCTTAAAATTGCAAAGCTTCTGAAGCGTAATCATCAAGCAATCAAGCGTTTCATTCAAAATAGTCAACAGGGTCGCAAGAAGCGTGTGGAAAAACCAAGGCGCAAAATAACTGCCCATGAACTGAGAAAAGTCAAGCGTGCAGCTGCCAAGATGCCACTTGCCACCAGTTTGGCCATATTTCAGAGCTTCAACATCACTGGAGTGCCCAAAAGCACAAGGTGTGCAATGCTCAGAGACATGGCCAAGGTAAGAAAGGCTGAAAGACGACCACCACTGAACAAGACACACAAGCTGAAACGTCAAGACTGGGCCAAGAAATATCTCAAGACTGATTTTTCTAAGGTTTTATGGACTGATGAAATGAGAGTGAGTCTTGATGGGCCAGATGGATGGGCCCGTGGCTGGATTGGTAAAGGGCAGAGAGCTCCAGTCCGACTCAGACGCCAGCAAGGTGGAGGTGGAGTACTGGTTTGGGCTGGTATCATCAAAGATGAGCTTGTGGGGCCTTTTCGGGTTGAGGATGGAGTCAAGCTCAACTCCCAGTCCTACTGCCAGTTTCTGGAAGACACCTTCTTCAAGCAGTGGTACAGGAAGAAGTCTGCATCCTTCAAGAAAAACATGATTTTCATGCAGGACAATGCTCCATCACACGCGTCCAAGTACTCCACAGCATGGCTGGCAAGAAAGGGTATAAAAGAAGAAAATCTAATGACATGGCCTCCTTGTTCACCTGATCTGAACCCCATTGAGAACCTGTGGTCCATCATCAAATGTGAGATTTACAAGGAGGGAAAACAGTACACCTCTCTGAACAGTGTCTGGGAGGCTGTGGTTGCTGCTGCACGCAATGTTGATGGTGAACAGATCAAAACACTGACAGAATCCATGGATGGCAGGCTTTTGAGTGTCCTTGCAAAGAAAGGTGGCTATATTGGTCACTGATTTGGTTTTGTTTTGTTTTTGAATGTCAGAAATGTATATTTGTGAATGTTGAGATGTTATATTGGTTTCACTGGTAAAAATAAATAATTGAAATGGGTATATATTTGTTTTTTGTTAAGTTGCCTAATAATTATGCACAGTAATAGTCACCTGCACACACAGATATCCCCCTAAAATAGCTAAAACTAAAAACAAACTAAAAACTACTTCCAAAAATATTCAGCTTTGATATTAATGAGTTTTTTGGGTTCATTGAGAACATGGTTGTTGTTCAATAATAAAATTAATCCTCAAAAATACAACTTGCCTAATAATTCTGCACTCCCTGTATATATATGTGCCCCCTTATATGTGTCCCCTTATAGTTAGTATATATTTCCTGTATGACCGTGTATATATTGGCCCTGTATGGCAAGTGCGGACATATGCATGTCCCCTGTATGTGATGCCCCAGATATATGCGAGGGTGTGTGTATATATAGATATGTGTGTATGTATTTGCACACGTGTCTATGTATATACACTTATGTCAGCATGACAGTATGTATGTGGGCTTATTGCTGCCCATTCATACCCCCGGTTTTGTATGTGTATGTGTTTATAGATGTGCCCCAAGCATCTGTGGATATATATATGTATATATGCAATTCCAACTCTTATCTACAGAGTTGTTTAGAGAAAAACTTGTGCTGATAGCCTGTAGGATAACAGCTGATTAGCATCTAGTCCCCTTTTGTTCAGGCCCCATACAATCAGACTCTCTGGCACCGTTCGTGGAGGGCCTTCTAACCAGAGACATCATAACCTGTTTTCCACACCTCTGCCCCATGGCCATGCCCATTACTCCCAGCATTTTTGGGACTAGGGAGGAGGACTAAGGCACACTATGATGTCACATGCCTGAGGAAGGAGGAGGGGGGCTGGTTTTGGGCTATAAAGCCCCAAGCAGGGCAGAGGCGCGGTCTCTTGCAACCAGACTAGAATCAGAGACACATGGGAGAGAGCAGCTCCATGATGACCGCCTGGAAAAGGCCTACTAACGCTGGAAGGATTAAGTATATCCCCTGACCCCCGAACGCTATATCTCTCCCCTGGTTAACCCACACCCCTGGTCCTGTAACCCCTATATTTGTGTCCCTGATGTGCACCTTGGGCCCTGATTAACCCTTGCCCCTGATGTATACCCTGGGCCCTGATTTACCCTTGCCGTGTTACTGGACACCCTGATCCCCCAAACCCTTGCCTTATTGTATCCTTGTTTGTACCCCTGATCCTGTGCCACTGGTTCCCTGATCCTGTGCCCCTGATTGTATTTGTGGTTCAGTTACACCCCCCTGATGACCCCCACTGTATCTCACCCCTATTACTGTATTAGTGTCTGTGGACTACATACACTCCTGTAGTGCCACCGTGTAACCCTCGTCGTACCCTGTAGGGACAGTGAATAGTCAGATGGGGTGGGTTGTTATATACTTGTATGTGTGAATTGTCTAGTTAGTTTATGGGTGGAATATGGGAATGTGTAGTGTAGTTTAGGATTTAGTGCTGTATTGTTAGTGTATTGCATGCGTAGTGTATTGTAAGTAATAAATACTGTGTTACTTGTAACTATCTGTGTAACGTGTAGTTATTGGCGATAGTTAGTTAGGCGCATGCAGCTAGCGTAGCGATCAGTGTAAAGCATAGCGAAGGTATTGTTATTGTTATATAAAGGTATAAATGGGCGGAGTCATCAATAGACGGCTCCTCCCATTTATGAATATTAATTGTTGATATTTGCATAAATATTGGTGATTAATATTCCCCCTTTACAATGTACTATATGATATCCGATTTTAATTTTTTTACATGAATATTGGGATAATCCCTTTAATTATATTCCCCTTGACTATAATACTGAAAATAGGATCCTGGAAGTATGGTATAATTAATCCCAAACAAGCCTCTACCATTTTAAAATATACAGCAGCATTCTATACTAATTGTATTATCATTCACGTTTTTCAAAACCACTACATATTCAATGATACCACCAGCAATCATATTTCATTCTTCACTATTTACACTGCCTTTACCATTTTTATATTGTTTTTATTCCCATATTTTTTATATCTTTATTCCAATTTCTGCATCAGCCAATTTTATGGCCAGTAATTGTCAACTTTTCCTTCCTCTTTTTAACTTTGACCTCTGCTGGTTCACTGCGCACCTAAATCAGGTCCTTTTAAATATAAGAACTGTTAAAACATGTCTGTATTATTTGACCTGAGGAACAAGATGTTTTGCCCTTGAAATGCAGTGTTTTTTTAAATAAAGTGTTTTGTCACTACTGATCCTGTTACTAGTCCTAGTTTCTGGATACTTACCTTCCTATCCACACTATAGAGGATAACTATTAGATTAGTGGGGGTCCTACAGCTGGGATCCCCATGAGAACAGGGACCCGTCACACCATGCAGCCTCCGAAATTAATGGAGCTGCCGCTCCATTCATTTGTATAGGAGTTTTGGAGATACCTCAGTACAGCACTTTGGCTATCTCTAGAACCCCCAAAGAAATGGATAGAGCACTTTCTCTGGATCTCCCATAGAAATGAATAGAGTGGCATGTGTGCATGCCCAACCGGCCGCTCCATTCATTTCAGGGGGCTACAGAGTCCCTGTTCTCGTGATCAGTGGGGGTCCCAGTGATTGGACCCCCACCAATCTAATAGTTACCCCTATGCTGTGGATAGAGGAGAACTTTACATAACTGGAAGGCCATCTGTCAATCACTCTGTGTGGACGGAAGAAGCAGGACTCACAGATCCACTCTATGATCTAGATTCAGGCTAGATAGAGTACCAAACAGACAGCATGCCTGACAAATAAGTTTAATCACTTAGTATATATTTTAAATTTCCGTCTTGGGTGTAAACTAACGTTGCTGCTGACCTGTCTCATTGGGATATATAAATGCGTACTATGAAAGGCATGTCCAGATTTTATTTCAAGACACGGAGGCTCCTATTGCTTAACCCTTTCTTTACTGTCACACAACAGTAGCAAAGAATTTAATAACAAAATCAACCAATGGGCACACAGCCCTCCCCTTTAGTCCTAGTATAAAGGGACCACCCCTTCAGTCTGTCTTCCTCTTTCTTTGCTGATGCACACAAGTTAAGTATTCCACCCTCCTGCTTGCAGGTGCTGGTGGTATTGTGGTCTATAGATATTTATATATTGCTTTTTGTTCCATTTGCTTTAGGACTAATTATATCTGGTGTTCATAGTCCTTATCTGTACTATTGCCCAGTTATCTGGGGGGGGGGGGTTTCCTCACAGCTCTCGGGTCTGTTCTCTCTCCCCCCCTTATTTCCCTTCTTTCCCTTATAGTCGCTTCTAGGTAAGGATTTTTTCCCTCCTGGTTTTGTCATCTCCGTTTTACTGGCGGCGCGTTTACCTTCTCCGCCGCTGTGCTGTGCCGTCCGAGATCGCGCGATCTTTCGCGAGACCTCGGGCCGCCTCTGCTTGCTTCGGCAACCTGTTCCCGCCGCTCCTCCTGTTGCGTCCGAGATCTCGCGAGATTTCGGACGCCATCTTAGGTGAACCGCACCGCTCTCTTCATTCGGTGGGCGGTCTCTGCTGCAGCGACATCGGAACAGCGGATCCTCTGTGCAGGGTGACTTACTCTGCATTAGCTAGTTAGCCTCTTCTAGTGCTAGGGTCAGCTTTGTGGTGTAGCTTACTTTATTGGGCTCTGGGTTGTCCTTCCCTCTGGCATATTAACCCTGTGGGTACCATACCTTGCCTTGTCCTCTCAGAAGGCGCCCCCCTCAGCGCTGGGGACCCCCTCTCATGGTGACTTCCCCTTGCCCCCTCAGAATATGGGGGTTATACCTTCTACAGGTGGCACTGCCCCTTTAACCACTGATAATCAGGCCCTGTCCCAACAGAGGTCCATTTCTGAGGCCATTGTTTCGGCCATGGGGTCCATGTCCTCAGTTTTGACGCACTCAATCTCACAGGTGCTCATTGCTAATACATCAGCTACGGTGACCCCTACTCCCGTTTCCATACCAGCCCCTAATGCCTCCTGAACTGATATGACTGATGGCCTTGTCCCATCCAATGACAGCGCGCCTCGGCCGCACAAAAGAGCCTGTCCGCGCCAGGCAGAAAGAGCACGGCACTGAAAGTCGGCCCGGTCCCAACCCGAGCTAGAGTCCGATTCTAATGCGGAATCTGAGGAGGAGGCTTTGATGGAATCCTATAATGATTCCGAGGATCTAGACATTGATGGGTCACCTGCCCAAGGAACCTCTGTTTCCTTTTCACCTTTACCCCGGCGAGCGATAGAGGCCGACCCAGCGGACCCTGGTCAGTCCGTTTCCCTTTTGGATCCGGCGGGTGTTCCGCTATTTGACCCGGACTCCCTACATCACCCCAGGTCCGCAGAATGGCTTCCGGCGCCTCACGTGACCAGTTATCTGGAATCCATGGTCCACAAACTGCTTAGCAAAGAGGCACGGAACAAACTCCGGGCTGAATGCCCTCGACCGGCGATACCTAATAAGGTATGCGAAACCCCGGTCATAGACCCAAAGATTGTCCAATTCCTGTCGAAGACGGGATTTAGCCCCAAGAGAGGCCTAGACTCGGCTCTCAAAGCTTGTCAGGACAAGTAATTGGATATTATGGGGCCCCTGACAAAAATCTTTGATTTGGCGGAATCCGCCATGGCGGAAGGTCAACTGGTCGACCCGGAGGAACTCCGTGGTTGGGCCCAAAGAGCCATTTGCATGGCAGGAAATGCAAACACCTCCCTGAGTATTGAAAGGCGCAAAGCCATTCTCTTGAAAATCGAGCCTAAGCTGACTAATATGGCTCTGTCAGAATCAGGCAAAGAGGCCCAAGGTTTCCTCTTTGGGGATCCCTTAATTAAGGAACTGGGGAAGTTCGTGGGGACCTTTACCGCCCTTGATAAATCCCAAACGTCAATGCGTAGGGTATTTAGTGGTAGGGTTTCCGCCAGGGCCGGCAGTACAAGGGGCCGTCTGTCCGGCCGTTCCTCGTTCCAGACCCGTGGTTCGGGTCGAGGCTCCTTCACCTCCTACCGCCCGCCTGTCCATGACCAAAGACACCAACCGTCCTTCTTCCCTTCCCGGGGTGCTCATGGACGGGGAAGACCATACAGAGGAAATCCAAACCTCAGACGCCCATTTGGTAAGTCTACCTCCTCTTCTCCCTTTTTCGGAACGTTATGTAGGGGGCAGACTCCAACATTTTATGCATGTTTGGGCGACCCCTGGGCGACCGATGTTTATGCATGTTTCCAGCGACCCCTGGGTGCTGTCCACGGTCCAGGGCTTCCACATAGAACTTGTCGCTCCCCCGGTGGTTCCAGCCCCGCTTCCCCCCACGTACCGTTCCCAGGTATCGCGGAACCTCGTGGACGTGGAATTGCGAGCCCTTTATCTCAAAGGGGCGGTGGAACCGGCCCCTCTCGATCACGGCGGGGTGATCAGCAGTATTTTCCTGGTGGAAAAGAAAGGAGGCCAGTTCCGTCCCGTCATCAATCTCAAGGCCCTAAATGCATTCGTCAGGTACAGGCATTTCAAAATGGAGGGCATCCACCTCCTGAGGGACATGCTGCTGCCCGTAGACTGGATGGCCAAGTTGGACCTCAAGGATGCATACTTGACGGTTCCAATAGCGCTCCCCTCCAGTGACCTTCTTCGTTTCCACTGGCAGGGGTCGATATGGCGCTTCACGTGTCTCCCCTTCGGGCTTTCGTCCGCCCCCTGGTGCTTCACAAAACTGTTGCGCCCGGTTGTGGCGTGGCTTCGCTGTCGGGGGGTGAGACTCCTAATTTATCTGGACGACATTCTGATTATGGCCGCGGACCGGACCTCTCTCCTGTCCCACCTTCAGTTGTCGGTACACCTTCTCTCCGCACTGGGTTTCATAATCAACCGGGAGAAGTCTTGTCTGGTTCCTGCTCAGTCCATGGAGTTTCTCGGTTTCCAAGTGGACTCCCTCTCTTTGACTCTGAGCCTTCCTCCTTCGAAGGTGCGGTCGATCCGCAAGGAGTTACGTCGCACCCTGTCTCTTCCGCAGGTTTCCCTACGTCATTTGGCCAGGGTGATAGGTCTCTTATCATCGTCCATTCAGGCTATCTTTCCGGCTCCCCTTCATTATCGGGCCCTCCAGCGTCTCAAAATCGCGCACCTGCAGGTGCTTCTTATGCGGATCTGATCTCTTTGGATCCGGAGACGAGGAACGAATTGGAATGGTGGATTGCCAATCTCTCTGCTTGGAATGGCAGGGCTCTGTTTGGACCGCACCCGGATGTAGTGATAGAATCGGACGCCAGCCTTCACGGTTGGGGCGCCCATTGCGAAGGGGTCTCCACGGGAGGCCCTTGGTCCACGGGAGAGTCTCACTTGCACATCAATGCCCTGGAACTTCTGGCGGGTTCCTTTGCCATTCGCAGCTTCACCTGCAGGAGGGCCAGGGCATGTATTCGCCTTCGGATGGACAACATTTCGGCCGTCCGTTACATCAATTCCATGGGGGGTACCCGTTCGTCGATGCTGACACATCTGGCCAAAGACTTTTGGGATTATTGCCTGGCCCACAACGTATCGGTGGTGGCAGAGTACCTACCGGGATTGCACAACACACTGGCCGATTGGAACTCACGCTACATCTCAGATGCCAGCGACTGGAGGTTAGACGTGGAGGTCTTTTCTGTCATCGAATCTCGTTGGGGCCCGTTTTCGATCGACCTTTTCGCTTCGCGCTGGAACGCCCAACTTCCCAGGTACTTCAGTTGGAGACCGGACCTGGCCGCGGAGGCGGTGGATGCCCTTCTTCAACAGTGGTCGGAGGGGGTGATGTATGCTTTCCCAACGTTCTCGCTGATCCCGCAGATTTTGGCCAAGATACGCCTGCAAGCCTCGGAGCTGATGTTAGTACTTCCTTTTTGGGGCACTTAGTCGTGGTTCCCTCAACTCTTGGAGCTTCTGGTGGAGATTCCCCTTCTACTTCCTCTCCGGACGTCACTGCTTCTGGATCCTCTGAACCATCCTCATCCTCTGGTGTTGGACGGGTCCCTTCGTCTACTGGCGTGCAGAGTGTCGGGTTGTCATGGCAGACCGAGGGTCTTTCGGAGACGGCTATTTTCCTATTGGAAAGTGCGTGGGCCCCGGGTACCAGAAGAGCCTATAGGGCAGCTTGGCGATCTCGGGCTGGTTGGTGCCTCCTTCGGAACCTGGATCCCTCTACGGCTGCTGTAGGTGAGTTGGTTCAATTTCTCAGTTCCCTTTATGATGACGGGAAAGCCTATCATACTATAAATGTGTTTTGGTCAGCTATTTCCTCCGGACATAGGGGATTCGATGGTTGTCCTGCTGGACGTCATCCTCTGGTGTGCCGGTTGCTCAAGGGCTCCCGGTTTGCGCGGCCTCCCAGGCCTCGTTTTTCTAGTTCTTGGGACGTTTCCTCCGTTTTGTCTTTTCTTTCCACCTGGCACGCCAATGAGGACTTATCCCTTCGCCAGCTGTCGGCCAAGTTGGTTACCCTTTTTTGCCTTATCTCTTGCAAGAGGGTTTCCGATGTCCGGGCCTTGGATCATGACGCCCGGTCTTTCACTCCTGAGGGCGTTACATTTAACATTTCTCGGCGTACCAAGACTAATATCACGTCAGTATCTTACCCTGCTTTTCCTTCATCGGTGGCGCTCTGTCCGGTCGCTTGTCTGAGGGAGTACGAATCTAGGACTCGGTCCTTGCAGTCCTCTTCTGCTTCTCAATTGTTTGTTTCTTTCCGTAGACCCTTTGCTCCGGTGGCTGCCGTGACTCTCTCGCGTTGGGTGAAGTGGATCTTGTCTCTGTCTAGTATTGACACTTCCATTTTTACGGCGCATTCCGTTCGTAGTGCTTCTGCGACCTCCTTAGCTCTGTCTGGGGCACGTCTGGAGGACGTCATGCGGTTGGCGGATTGGTCACGTGTCTCCACGTTTAGGGAATTTTACTTTCGGCCAGATCCGCATCTGTTCGCTTCTATTGTAGACAGGCTTTAAACTAGCAATAGGAGCCTCCATGTCTTGAAATAAAATTGTATGATTTTCCTAAATTATGACGTAAAGTCATGATTTTATGAAAGACACGGAGGCGAGTATTGCCCCACCCATTATTTATCTCTAGGGTTTGTGTGATATGTTTATGGCGTTATTTTGTTGTTTCAAGTTATTTATTTATGATTGACTGATGTTAATTTATTGCTGCTTTGTTAGCGCGTATGGTGTTCCAAATGTATGTACGATATACGCGTCTTTGACCTTCTTGCTATTATTATTATTTATTTCTTTTAAGGTTGACCCCTTCGCTGCTGTTGGACTACTGTGGGTGTCTTCTGCAGTTTCTGTTGACGCCGTGCCTCCAAGTCGGTTGTTCGAGGGCGTGGTGATCGCTTTGTTGGAGTTCTCCTGGTTCCGGTTGTTCCAGTTATTCCGTTGGTGGACTTGTTGAGACAAAGAAAGAGGAAGACAGAATGAAGGGGTTGTCCCTTTATACTAGGACTAAAGGGGAGGGCTGTGTGCCCATTGGTTGATTTTGTTATTGAATTCTTTGCTGCTGTTGTGTGACAGTAAAGAAAGGGTTAAGCAATACTCGCCTCCGTGTCTTTCATAAAATCATGACTTTACGTCATAATTTAGGAAAATCATACAATTGTACAACATCGGGGGGGGGGGGGGGGGGGCTGCGCCATTAGTCACATGACCACTTGCTATTCCTTTACATACCCAGTAAAGTTTTCGAGGCAGATACCATGTAGTAATTTATAGTTTGCATACAAGTCAGACATACAAATTTGGGTTAATAATAAAAAAAAAATATTTGTTTAGTGCTACCATATTCTATTGCATTTTACAATTCAGAAAGAACATGCACTAAAAAATGAGACATTACAGAATGACAAGTAATTAACAATTAAAAGGGTTCTCCGAGACTTGGAACCCTGTTTGTATAGCTGGGCACGGTTTAAAAGTCTTACCTATCACCGAATCTTCAGTCCAGTGTCGAGCTCCCTGTACTGGAACTGATGGGCTGTCTACATGCATGTCCTGCTGCCAGGAGTGGTGATGTGCATGCAAACAGCATGTCCTACTTCCCATCCAGCGGGGTGAGGCTTTTCTTTGTATTTTGCATCCTGTCCAACTATATAAACCGGGGTTTACAATCTCAGAGAACTCCTTTAAAACAAGAGGGGCGCAGCCCCTGTCACAAGAGTTTACAGAAGGTAAAAGTGCATGGACCTGCCATCTTTTGTTGGGGAATACACATGAAGATTTTTTAGACATAGCTGTGAAGTGCATACGGGTTCACTTTCGACATCTCCTTTGGAAAATGAAAAGTGGAATCTGATTGGTTGCTATGGGCAGCTAAGCTAGTTCTACTTTACCCCAGTTTGATAAATTACCCCATAACTCCCTTAGAAATCATTTTCAGATTAATTTGCTATTTTTTAGGTCTCTGGCAACCGCTCTATTCCTTTGCAACACAGAATATACCGTAGTTTGATTGACACGATAGCCAGGGGTGGCAACTTAAAGTAGCCTGTAGCCCAACCAAATTGCCTGAGGCCTTTAATGCCTGCATCCCTATATCATCTGTTATTGCCTTACAGGCTTTGAACCAAGTGGCCTGTTTCCTATGAGGTTGAATGGCAGGGCAGGAAGACATGGGCTCCTGTGGCCACCACAGTATTCAACTGTATCAGGCCTCTTGCACATGACTAAGGTTTAGTTCTGCATCCGAGCTGCATTTTTTGCAATTCGGATGCGTGTGCTGTACGCATCCGTTGCTCCGTACCGTGGCCCCGCAAAAATTATAGACCATGTCCTATTATTGTCCGTTTTGCGGACAAGAATAGACATTTCTATAATGGGCCGTCTGTACCGTTCCGCAAAATGCGGAAGGCACACGGGAGGCATCAGTGTTTTGCGGATCCGCAATTTGCGGACCGCAACACATGGCACTTTCGTGTGCAAGAGGGCCCATTGTCCTGATAATGGTGATACAGTTGAATTTAAGAGGGAACCGGTGTTACCTGGCTGGGTACATAAGTACCTGGTTCTCCCATCATTAGTGAATTCTAAAGATAAACAACTGTGAGAGAAAGGAAATGAATCAGAATTAACGAATTGTAATCTACTACAAAGGCTGCATTAATACCTATGGGAAAAGAGGTTACTATTCATGTAATAAAGTTATCCTGTACAATATATAATGAAAATTCTGACCTTAACTAGCAAATACAGGAGCTGGTTCCCAACGGTATAAGCTTATTTTTCCTTCTTATTTATGGTCTTCACTAGTGGTTCTTCTAGGATGCAGAAAAAGAACAAAAAAACCTGCACAACATATTCTCAGTTAAATGACAACAGTATTGGTTCTATAATCACAGGCATCCAGGCTTGCCATGGTATCTGAGCCTGACAGGGTCATGCCAGAGGCGGTCCGTGGTATCCCGGCCTGGCATCCTGCTGAGAGCAGGAGCGCAAGGCGTCTTTGTTTGCTATGACGCCGCGAGCTTCATGCCGCCGGACTACAGTAATACACTCGTATGATCTATACGAGTGTATTACTGTAGTGCAGCGGCGGCATGAAGTGCACGGCGTCATAGCAACCAATGATGCCGTGCGCTTCTGCTCTCAGCAGGATGCCAGGCCGGGATACCATGGACTGCTCACGGCCGTGTGCATGAGGCCTTAGTGTAAGTCAAAATACACTTCAATACACTATACAGTGTACTGCAGTGTATTGTAGAGCCATCGGATCACCTGGATCTTCAAGAACCAAGTGGTACAAAAGTGTTAAAAAAAAAAAATTATCTAAATTTTTCCCATATACGCACATTTATAATTGGTTACAAATGAAAAAAATATATAATACACTACACATTTGGTATCGACCGTAACGACCTGATCTATAAAAGGATTTTTTCCTGCATGGTGAATGTCATAAATAAAAAAAACTACGATGGAGTTGCAATTTTGCCCACCTCACTTCCCAAAAAAATTGAATAAAAAGTGATCAAAAAGTTCATATGTACCCCAAAATAGTACCAATCAAACACAAAAATTGAGCCTCTACATGAGACAATTGCCCAAAAAATAAAAAAATGGCTTTCAGTAAAATGGAGACTCAAAACATGATTTTCTTTTTTCAAAAATGCTTTAATTGTGTAAAATCAAAATAAATGTAAAAAATAGACATATTTGGTATCAATGCATCTGTAACGACCTGCTTTATAAAAATATCACATGATCTACCCCCTAAGGTAAATGCCATAAAAAATAAAATAAAAAAACTGTGCTGAAAAAGCTATTTTTTGTCTCCTTACACCACCAAAAGTGTAATACCAAGCGATCAAAAAGTCCAATATAGACCAAGATAGTACCAATTCAACCATTACCTCAACCCACAAAAAATTAGCCCCTACATGAGCCAATTTCCCAAAAAATAAAAATAATGGCTTTCAGAAAACGGAGACATGATTTTTTTTCAAAAATTGCTTTTATTGTGTAAAACCAATATAAATTAAAAACATAGACATATTCGGTAACCTGCTTGTTTTGTAAAAACATCACATGATCTTCGTCTTAGGTAAATGCTGTAAAAAAATAAAATAATAAAAACTGTAATACCAAATGATCAAAATGTCCAATATATGTCAACTCATCCCGCAAAAAAATGAGCCCCTACATGAGACAATTGCCCAAAAAATTAAATAAGGCATTCAGATAATGGACACACAAACATGCTTTTATTCTGTAAAACCAAAATAAATAAAAAAAATAGACATATTCAGTATCGCTGCATCTGTAGCAACATGCTCTATAAAAATATCACAAGATTTACCTTACATCACAAACATTTTAATACCAAGCAATCAAAAAGTCCAATATTGACCAAAGTAGTACCAATCCAACCGTCAACTCAACGCACAAAAAATGAGCCCCTACATGAGACAACTGCCCAAAAAAGAAAAAAATATGGCTTTCAGAATATGCAGACAGCGTGATTTATTATGTAAACTGAGAAAAAAAATAATATAGACATATTTGGTATCGACATGTCTGTGTCCTGCTCTATAAAAATAGCACAAGATCTAAACCAGGCACTCAAACTGCGGCCGTCCAGCTGTTGTAAAACTACATCTCCCACAATGCCCTGCTGTAGGCTGATACCTGTAGGCTGTTCGGGCATGCTGGGAGTTGTAGTTTTGCAACAGCTGGAGGGCTGCAGTTTGAGGATGCCTGGTCTAAACTGTCAGATGAACTTCGTAAAAAAACAAAAAATAAAAATGGTGCCAGAAGAGCTTTTTTTAAATTGCTTTTAAAATTCTAAGCATTCTAATGTCTTTAAAAAATAAAGTGACATTTACAAAATAATGGCAGCATAAAGTAGACATATGGGAAATGCAAAGTAATAACTATTTTGTGAGGGATCACTATCTGCCTTAAAAGCAGAGAAATTCAAATTTTGAAAATTACAAATTACAGTTAAGACTATTTGTAGAGTTAAAGGGAACCTGTCACCAGTTGTATGGTGTCCTCACTAAGGGCAACATAAATAAGTGACTGATTCTCTTAGCCAAATGCTGGGTCACTTTCTTTAAATTGACCCAGTCAATCTGCCAACATCTTGTATTGAAAAGCTCCAGCTCATAATGATGAGTCCTGAATATTCATGAGCTCCTGACTCTCCCCGCCCACCTGCTGCTAAATGACAGTTTTTTCCATATGAATCAGCAGCAGGTGGGCAGGGGAGTGGCTATAGCTCTGAATTAAAAAAACGCTGGACTCATTGACATCACGCTAGACTCAAATCAGCTCATTAGCATGCGGCATCTTTGTGTTAATATTATGAGGTAACCATCTGTCACACCAGTAAGTGAATACATCTAAGGTACTTTTTAGTAGTTAATGATTGTATATAATTAGTTATATTATAATCAAATATCCACATGACAGGTTCCCTTTAAGTAAACAGCAACTATGCAATCCTGTATGTCTCCATGGTAACAGACAAAAAACAAACCCTGTGTAGTCTGATCATTTATACCCCCTCGCATATTCCTTCTTCCTTCCTTAACCCTTGCTAATTTATTTGGTAGGTTAGCACTAGGTAGGGAATACATGGTTGGAAATATGACCACATGGGAACATTTACACATTTTGTTACCAAGGAAACACATAGGTGTGTGTATTGGACTGTAGACACAAAATAGGATAATTTTAATTAAGATTGTCTACTCATTTTTAATGCTTTGGAACAATAAAATCCTTGTAGAGAAAACAAGAATCCTTCTGTTTTATTATAGGTGGTATACACACACACACACACACACACACTTTATACCATTCATTGCAATATTAGCCCTAATCTTCCATAAATAAATATATTTGTTTCTCCATATTTAATATTTCCTTGACATGCAAGTCCTCAGTGTGTAGCCTGAACTGCAGTCTTTATGTGCGTTTTCATCTTCTGAAGGAAATTTGGAATCAGACTTTTTATAGTCTGTATGGAATGAGTCCAAGTCGTCCTCAGAGTCTGTGCAGTACTGGTTATCAGATTCCCCATCTGAGATGTCCATAGGATCATTATTGCCCCCTATACACAATGTATCAAAGAGCACGTTCCCTAAGGAATTAGAGACTGATGTAGGGAGACTGTCAAACCGGTTGCTCTCAGAAATGGATGTAGAGGGAAACATTTGAACATCTCTTGAGACATCTATATTGATCTCATTAGAACAATCGCTAGTTTGATCATTCTTTGCTTCGAAGAACATGTTTGTGACTGATCCTGATGTATTTGGGCAGGTACAGCCAGATGAAGAGTTGTCACTGCTGGAATTGAACTCCAAGCCTTTAGAAGAAAAGTACAGCTGCCTATGAGGATCTAAAGTTTGCATAGAGGGTCGCACCATGTATCCTTGGCCTTTGGTTGGGTAAATATTGTCCCCATCATCATATATATCAGGAATCTGAAGTTTGGTTGAGAAGTCCTCTTCTGCCATATTACAAATGGTAACTGAATGATATATATTGGGGTCCAGTTCTGGCAAACATGGATTCTTCTGGCAATATTTGTTATTTGAAAAATCCTTTAAAAAAAAGTATAGTAAATTAAAAGCTAAATAAGAATGAAATGCAGGAATATACTTAAGGTTTGATTTAAACTGGAGTTTTCCTGATTACATAAATCTAAGTATTTACTTTATGATGTATTTTGTAGTGTTTGTAGGACTTATTGAGCTAATATACAGGTGTAGTTCCATCCATGCATTGCTTGATGGGGTATCATATTTAGTTGTCATGCTCCATATATATTAGCATAGTGACTCTGTATCAGAAAAACAATATAAAGGTGGGCTGCCAGACTCATTTAACAATATGTGAGCCAGACAACTGGTGCATATTATACCAGAAATCTGAGCTAGGTACCTTGCTGGCGTAGATGGTCTATCTGGTACATAAAACTCCGAAATATGGACTAGAATTATAATTGCTTAACAATTTGGGTGTATTATATGGGGTTTGTTATTATGAATGCTGTAAGAATTGCCACTTCTAATATATTCCCCCAATACAGTTAAAAGGGGTTATCCAGTTCTTTAAAATACTAGATTGGCAGGGGTCCCACTCTCGGGACCCTTGCCGTTTGTCAAACACAGCTCTGTACGATTAGCAGTAGCTGTTCCTGATTTTGCAGGTCAGTCCTATCCACTTGAATGGAATTGAGTTCTTCTTAGTTGTAATACCACACACAGCCATTACTAAGGGTATGTTGTGCCTGATAAACAATAAAGGGGATGTGTGGTTACAGAGAGCTAGACGCCCACTTCCCTAATATTGATAGGCCAACAGGTTTAAAGGGAGTCTGTCACCAGTTTTATGGTGTCCTAACTAAGGGCTCATGCACACACAAACGTATTTTCTTTCCTTGTCTGTTTAGTTTTTTTTGCAGACCGTATGCAGAACCATTCATTTCAATGGGTCTGCATAAAAAACAGAAGTTACTCTGTGTCCATATTATGTCCTATAATTGTCCGCATTACGGACAAGGATAGTCCTGTTATATTAGGGGCCAGCTGTTCCGTTCCGCAAAATACTGCCGTCATCCGTATTTTTTGCGGATCCGTTTTTTGCAGACCACAAAATACATACGGTAGTGTGCATGAGCCCTTAGGGTGACAAGTCTCCTTATCAAGATGCTGGGTCTCCTTTTTTTGGTTGTTCCAGCCATTTTGCCAAAATTGTGTATTTAAAAAGGTCCAGTGCAGAATGAGGAGTCCCAAGTATTCATGAGCTCCTGGCTTTCCTTGCCCACCTGCTGCTGATTCATACAGAAAAAACCTGTCAGTCAGATGCAAGTAGGTGGGGACAGCCAGGAGTTTATGAATATTGGGACTCATTAGCATGGGCTGGAGCTGTTAGGATTTAAAAGTAAGGACAGCAGGTTTCCTTTAGAGAACGGAATAAACCCTATTTTAATCCCTTGAGCCATAATTTTTTTATTTTTCCGTGAACATAGCCATATGAGGGTTTGTTTTTTGTAGCCCAATTTGTACTTTCTAATGGCACTATTTAATATTGCATAAGATGTAGTAGGAAGTTGGAAAAAAAATCCAAATGGGGTGGAACTGGAAAAAAATAAAATTTCATGGGTTTTGTTTTTACAGAATTCCCTATGCGGTAAAACTAACCTGTTACCTTCATTCTCCAGGTCAGTATGATTACAAGGATACCACATTTAGATAGTTTTTCTTAATACTAAGAAAGTAAAACGTTGAAAAAAATATATATTTCTTTTCATTGCCATATTCTGACCGCCATAACTTTTATTTTATAATTGGGTCTATAGATCTACGTGAGGGCTCATTTTTTAATCTGTAGTTTTTATTGATACTATTTTGGCATTTGTATGAGTTTTCAATAATTTTTTAGCGATAAAACTCTAGTTTACCACTGTCATGAAGTACAATGTGTCACGACAAAACAGTCTCAGAATGGCTTGGATCAGAAAAAGCGTTCCAAAGTTATTACCACATAAAGTGACATGTCAGATTTGCAAAAATCGGCCTGGGATTTAAGGTGAAAAGTGGCTTGGTACTGAAGGGGTTAATGTCCAAGATGTTTATTTTTTCATTATTTATTTTTATTTTGGGGAAAGGGGGTGATTAGAATTTTTAGATTTTCTTTTATATTTAATATTTTGTAACTTTTTTTTTTAATATACTTTTTTACCCTAGGTGACAATAGCAAGCAGTTATTAGATTGCCATTTCTATTTTGTAACGGAAATTGATCCATCACTTAATATGGAATATAGTATATTCCAATGCAGTGCTGCTACCTACAGGCTCAGACCTATCATTACAAGGTAACTCTGATCTTAGTCAGAGGAAGCAGTTACCAGCGCTGGAACGCATTGCTCCCTCATTTTCAACACTCAGATGCATTTGAGGGGTTAAAAGGCTGTATGTAACAGTGGAAACCCAGCGGCTATGGCACCTGCTGAGCTTGTGAGCGGGCACTATATTTAAAGTGAAAGCTTTTGCCATCTACTAGAAGATGCGACTTTTTAAATAAAATTGTCGCACAACCCCACACAAAGCAGACTAACAAAACTACACCACCTCAGGAGTGGAGTTTCAGCAAATTTATACCTTAAAAAGGCGAAACCACATAAATTGGTGGGAAAAAAAAAACCAAACGCATAAAAACACATAGCTGATTGCACACATTTCCCCCTGGTCTCTGCGGTTTGAAACAGAAAACCTGAAAATGGCTGGGCAATCTAAAGCTACCTGTACAAGCTCAAGTTTTGATGAGGTTTTCTCATTTTGGGTTCAAAAACTGCATCAGAAAAACTGATCAAAAACTGAATGTGTATGGGCAGCCTAAGGCTAGGGCTACACGGAGACATTTGTTGCGCGACTCCTTGGCGCCGAAAAGTCGCGCAACATTCTTTATAAAAAATGGTGAAGCAAAAAATCTATCCAAGTTGGAAGGATCGCATTCGCAGCATTTCGCAGTGCGACACCATTGACTATTACAAAAAATGTGCGACATGAATATCATGTGACACATGTTGCAATGTAGTTGTACCCTTTTTGTTGCACGACTTATTGTCACACAGCACATGTCGCTGTGTAGCCCTAGCCTAAGGCCTCTTGCACACAACCGTATGTATTTTGTGGTCCAGAAAAAACGGATCCGCAAAAAATTCAGATGACGTCCATGTGCATTCTGTATTTTGCGGAATGGAACAGCTGGCCCATAATAGTACCTTCCGTTTTTTTGTGTGGACCAATTGAAATGAATGTTTCTGTACACGGTCCGCAAAAAAAACGGACACGGAATGAAAATATGTTTGTGAGCAAGAGGCCTAAAGCTGGGGCTATATCTAGATTTTTTGTAGCACTTTTAACATCAAGTGACAGCAGCAGTACACAAGATTGCATACAAGTCAGTTTACTGCTTTGAACTACATCTGGAGCTTAATAGTTAAAATCAATGAAAAGTGCTACAAAAAGTCTAGCTATAGCCCCAGCGTAAAACAATTTATGCAAACCACTTTCTTGAAACGTAAATGGGGCACATTTACTAAAGTGTCGCTGCCTGTTTTCATGAGTAAAAAGCCTGTTTACGATTGTCTTATTTACCAACAGTTTTTGTGCCCGTTTTGACTTTTTGACTGATGAGGATGTGGAGTCTCAGCCCAGGAGGAGCGTGCTTGGGCTCTGCTGGAGGGCAGGCCTGGGCACTGGATGGGGACGTTCCTGAGCACTGTTCAAAGAAAACAACGCCCCTCTGGACAGCTTACTGCCTAATTTGTATATCATACAAAGATGATTTCCGCAGGATAGAAAACAAGAAACGCTGAATAAGGCCTCATGCACACGACCGTTTTTCGGGTCCGCATCCGAGCCGCAGTTTTTGCGACTCGGGTACGGACCCATTCACTTCAATGGGGCCGCAAAAGATGCGGACAGAACTCTGTGTGCTGTCCGCATCCGTTGCTCCGTTCCGAGGCCCCGCAGAAAAAATATAGCATGTCCTATTCTTGTCTGTTTTGCGGACAACAATAGGCATGTCTACAATGGGCCGCAAATTGTGGAAGGCGCATGAGGCCTAAAAGGTATATCAGGGAATGAGGTAGTATGTTCTACATGACAATAGTTTTACTTTATTAGTGATAATCCATGTGACAGATTTCCTTTAAGGTATAATAAATGTGGTGCAAATTGAATACAGACTTTGCCAATACGCCAGTTTTTTGTTTTTCTACAAAAAAGGCAAGCTTAATAAATGTGCCCCAATACATTTTCCATTTTAAATATTACACAGAGAACTCTTGCAGAACTTACCAAAACTTGAGGCATCTTGAAGGTTACTCTTATCTTATACCAGACCAGACAAGTTATAATAGCAATACCACTGCAAATTAGAAAAAGTGCTGGCACAGCAAGTAATACTGTGTGATAGCGCCCATCTAAAAAGAAAAGATGTAATATTTTACATATAAAACATCACACAAACTAATAGCAAGGACAGAAAGGAGAAAAACCTATTAAGACCTCATGCATACAACCGAAAATTTGTATCTGTGTGCTGTTCACTTTTTTGCAGATAGCACCCTGAGCCATTCATGTCCAAGGGGTGTGACACAGTGCAGGGTATGGTCTGGGTAAAGAGGTATTTTTCTCCCAGCGTGTGCTGCTGGGCTGATTTGCAGCCAGGTGGGGTCAAACACCGGACTGGATTTTAAGTGCCGGTTTGGGTTTTGGCAGTACCGAGCTGTCCTTAAAAGACAGCTGGGTTCACAGCAAGGTGTGTGTCGAGGGATCTGAGGCTTGTGCCGTGCTGGAGGCTGAGACCCCCTATTTAGGGGAAACAGGCCCCCTAAAAGCCTGCTATGGACTGCTGGAGGCAGAACTGCCAACAAGGTGATTTTTTGTTATGTGGACTTTCCATTGTGTGTGAACTATCACCAAGACTGCAAAGTGACGTTTTGTTTTTGCTTTATGTGTGAATAAACACAGAAGTTTGATTTAAGAACTGGTAATTTGCCTCTGTACTGCATCCGCACACCCTGTCTACCAGAGCGAATCCCCACAGGGGCCATGCACAAATCTCTATTTTTTTGCAAATACATGTGGCCAAATTATAGATCATGTCCTATTCTTCTCCATAGTGTGGATGAGAATTGCCCTTTCTATTGATGGGATTGAGAAAAATTTGGAATTTGCATTGAAGTTATCCGTATTTTGCAGATCTGTTGTTTGTGGACCGACATACAGACATAGCCTTGTGCGTGATCAGTGATTTCCATCATTGATTATGAACCAAAACCAGGAGTGGATCCTACACAGAAATAAGGTATAATGGAAAAATTTGCACATGTTTTGTGTTTTTCACCCACTTCTGGTTTTGACTTACATTCACTGCTGAAAATCACAGATCCAACACTGACTGTATGAAGGCGACCAAGATGTATGTCTATGTTACAATGAGAATAGAACAATAATTTCACAAACCCTCAAAAAGAGTGGCTGCTATCAATACAGACTCTTCAAAACAAATACAGTTACATCATACATAATATATACTGTAATGTATACATACTAATAGGAAAAAATAAGTAGCACAAAAATTAAAGATAATGATGCATGAAAACACTTGGTGAAGAAAATGATCATGGATGAATAACTTATCACTTTCCCCACCAAGTTTAGAGTGCTGCAGATTTTCTTGTGTATATGTATATATATATATATATAATCAAAAAAGTCTAAAGGTTTTGATCTAGGGCTCATGCACACAAACATATATTCTTTCCGTGTCCTTTTTTTGCGGGTTGGATGCGGAACAATTGTTTTCAATGGGTAAACAAAATACGTTTCTGTATGTCAATTCCGCCAAAAAATAGAACATTTCCTATTGTCTGCATTACAGACAAGGATAGGACTGTTCTATTAGGAACTGACCTATAGAAGTGAATGGGATGGCTTCTTGTAATTACACTGCTCAGCGCTGCTGTTGCGATGGCGAGCAGGTACAAAATGAAGAGAGTGCTGCGCTGACTCGGTGCACGCCTTCTCTTCAAACAGCTGATTGGCGGAGGTGGCGGGCATCAGACTCCCGCCAATCTAATATTGATGAGCTATCCTTAGAACAGGTCATCAATAAAAATAACTAAGTACGAATGAATGATGGGTGTCTGGGCGACTTCACTATAAGATCACTATGCCAGCACTGAGAAGAGGAAGGGAAAAGGGAAGCTACTGAGAGTGAGTGTTACTCCACCACTGAATGCAGGAAAAGGTGGATCAGAAAGATAAACAGCAGGGGGGCGCTACCAGAGAGGGGAAAGTAATATATATGAAAAAAAACTAGCAAAGCTTTCATTGCATGTATATTGCAATGACACTTCATACAATATGTCCTATTCACTGCATAGGAATACTCTACTTTGTCATAGAAAAACCTATTGAATCAGATCATTAAATAGGTTATCCCACAAATGTATAACTCTTTAACTCACTTTTATGCTTATTGGGGGTAATGTATAAAGACCGGTCTTTGCTTCCCCTTTGCACTGGCAGAACCCCTGATGGAGTAGTTTTCCGCCCAAATTTACGCCTGTTTTCATTCAAAAATGACCCCCATTTTTTCCTCCTGGTTGTGCAGGAAGCATTGCAATGAACTCTTGTCAACCCATTCCTCCCCTGCATAGAAATAGTCCCTAACATATAGCCCCAGACCCCAGAGATTCATATGATATGTAATGCCCCCACTATTTCTTTCTCCACTGTCTAGAGAGAGGAATTTGGCCTATAGCAACCAATCAGATGGCAACTAGGGGTGACTAAGCCAGTTTTCCTTTACACCAGTTTTTGTAAATCTCCCCATTATGTCTGCGTCTGTTTTTAGTCTAAAAAATGCTATTTTAGACAGTCTTATTTTTTTCAGTCACATTTACTACTGAAATTGATCCTGTTTTGAAGGCTTTTGTGCCTTGTTTGTCTATTTTGAGTTTTTAGACTAATTCAGAAGTTTTCTAACTTTTGTGACTTTTTTCCAATCTGTTTATGCACTGTAGGTGCGCCATTTTTTGCATCTGAATTTGTCCCAAAAACAGTCTCATTTCTACTTCACTCCAGGACCTTTTTTGCATTAAAAGTCGCACTTGCCAGGAGACGTACAACTTTTTTCCGCAACCTTTTTCATGTGCAAATAAATAAGAGCAGTCTAAGGCCTCGTTCACACTTGTTTGGTCAGTGATTTCCATCAGTGATTTGTTAGCCAAAATCAGAAGTGAAGCCTACACAGAGATAAGGTATAATGGAAAGATCTGAACCTGTTCTGTGATTTTTGACCGGCACCTGGTTTTGGCTCTCAAATCCCTTACCGAACACTGAAGTGTGAACGAGGCCTAAGTGAAAATGAACCTAACTGAAAAACAACCACCAGAGGTCAGACTAATAAAAATACGCCATCAACAGCTGTGCGACTTTAAAAAAAATACTTGGCAAAAGAGAGACAACCGAATGAAATACGTCTGTCTAATTTTATGGGCAAAAACAGACGAGCTTGATAAATGTGCCCCAATGTATTTCAATGGTGTCACAATGCGGCATGCTGCAACTGCGATGTACTATTTCACCCTGCACAATCCAGCTTGGTACAAGTTGTCATAGTGCCAAAGTAGGGGTTTTAGGTATATGTGGTGACATACATATAATAAATCCGGCGTATGGGATGTACACCGCTTTTGGGTGCCAGAAGTCAATTTTCTTTTAAAAATAATCTGATGTACTTCATTCACTGCTCTCGGCACTTTATTTTATTTTTTTACCTTTTTGGGTGAAATTGAGGCAAATTGGACAAGAGAACTTGCTCCTTTTAACATTAAAAGTCGTAAGTATTGTTTTGGCAGTAACACAATATTCTCCATTGTATCCAAGAGTTTTGATTGTGATTGAAGGCCCATCCAGTTCTTGTTCTATGACCTAATAAGAAAGAGCATATGAAAAAGAAGAAAATCCATTCAATGTTCAAAAGGCAATTCTGCCTACATATAAAGGTACATGATTTGCACCAACAGCTATTTCACAATGTGAAGTGGAGTTGTTAAATTCTGGCATCTTGTTACTCCGTTAAATCCGCTTGTAGCTATGAGATTTTTACATTTAGTTATCTCTTAGAGCTGTTACAATTATGGTCAATCCTCACATTAATGTTTCTGTATTCAGTGTGCTGAAATGTAGTATTTATACCTCATTTGTATTGTATTTATTCTGGATCATCACGAAATATGTCAAAGTCCTATAAAAGATGTATGGTCGTACACAAATTGGCATCTGTGTAGAGGCATTAACAGTTATAGAGTCATCTCCTTGAGTTACAGTTAGATTTGGAGGGTCCGGGTCCACTGCAAAGATAACAAAGTATGCATTACATTCCATTACACATCCATTGAATATAACCTGTGCAAAGCCCAACATGCTTAAAGGTGTTGTCTGAACGTACATACTGATGACCTATGCTCAGGATAGGTCATCAATATCTGATTGTTGGGTCCAACTCCCAGCACCTCTATGGTCAGCTTTTGGAAGGGGCTGTGGTTCTCGAGCATGCACTGCGGTCTCTTTTTCAGCTGGTGACATCATGTTCATCAGTCACATGGTCTTTCTGCAGCTCAGTCTCATTCAAGTTAAAAAGAATTGAGTTGCAATACCCTATACAATGCATGGTGCTGTGCTTTGTTTACTATAAAGAGGCTGCAGTGCTTGTCTGAGCGCAGTGCTGACTTCAAACAGCTGATTGGTGGGGGTAATGGGAGTCAGACCCCACCAATTTGATACTCATGACCTATCTTGAGGATGTCATCAATAAGTTCTGTATACCATTAAACTAAGGAACTCAAATGCTAAAAGTAAATGCTTTTGACAGTGATGGCAACTTTATGGATATATAGTTGGCCACTAGGGGCAGATAGGAGCAATTTGCATGTCTTTGCCTACTGTCTCATAATGAGCTGTCATCAGGTCTTAGTGATACAAAAGAGATGAAGGGGAGTTACTAGATTGCAATGATATGTGTCATTCCTGCCTTCCGTAGGTAGGTTTGGTAGTGGGATTTACCAGTCCACACCATTAAGGTTGATTTACAAGTGCAGATTATTGGCCAGATGTGCCCATCTAAAGGTGTTGGCGATCACCCAACGAATGAGTGAAACACTCTTCATCGGGAGATCATGTAGTTTGTGGAGGCACCTAAATTATAGTTCCTGGGCAGCAGACCGTGCTATCAAAATCTGCTGCCCATAAACAAAGCAGCTGTATGAGGACGAGTGATCGCAATAGCGATACTTTTTCCTCATACTGTGGAGGTGATAGCTGCATGTAAATGCAGCGGTCTACTCCACTGAACGAGCAGCCGACTGTCCCAACAATCTGCTGCTGGTCGGCGTGTGTAAATGCACCTTTACTCCAGCACGGCTATTTTCCCTGGCCTGAGGAGATCCCAGGTAGAGCTACTCGGATTGTTGCTGGGGAATAAATAGAGGCCTCAGAGCTTCAGTCGGGGTCAGAGCATGGTGGCTGTTAGACCGTGTCGCTATGCAAAGTCATATCCCTCCTGACATGCTGAAAGCATAGGTGAGAGAGAAGTTCCCTGTATAGTTAGCGCTCAGATAGGCAGGTGTTCATTTCATGTTTTGTGTTATGCTTTTTGTGCTCTGGCTTCACCCAAGTGATGTTTAAATTGGATGCCTTGTATTGTGTTGCACTGGATGAAAACTAAAGCACCCCCGAAGTCTGAGAATCTGTCATTGCCAACCAACTGCAAATACTCAGATTGCTACAATGTATATATGAGATTAATGGCCTTACGGCCAATGGTAGTGGTAGTCTTTGTAGTTGTAAAATAGTAGTGATGACTAGCAACAGGGGCAATATTCAAAATTCGCGATATTTCACGAATATTTGGTAGAATATTCGTAATATATTCGAGAATTTGCAAATTTGAAATTTAATTTCTTGATCGCGAAAAATCAGCAATGTAATATTCGTGTAATGCGCTCGAAATACAGGGGTGGGTCACTATAGCTACATTTTTCAAGCTGCTAGAAGTTTCCCGAGACTTGAACATGGTTTGCACGGCAGAACATTACAATAGCTTTATATGCAGATAGAGTGCTTCAATATATTTGCGATTGCAAAATCGGCACCAATGATGCAAATATTTTGGCGCAATTCGTGCAACTTCACATTTTAATAGGTCTGACTACTTATTAGTGATTCGTGCACTAAGTATTGTTATGAACTTGTGACATCACAGCACTATGTCTGTAGCATGTATGTATGGACAGCAGAACCTATCAGCTCCACTATATCAGGATATAACATTAATAGTTTATATATATATATATATATATATATATATATATTAATTATGACACAGGAAAGCAGAGAGCACAGCAATAGCACTGCTGTCTCTCTATCAGATCTGCAAAATACTGCATACAAGGGCTGCTGGGGAGGTTCTTATATAGTAAGGGGTAGGCAACTTTCCTATTGGTTGCTAGGGGTGTTGCTAAGCTCAGACAAAGATATTGCAGCCTTCTCATTGGCTCACAAGCAAGAAGGGAGGTTACTGTTGGAAAAAAAAATCTAGAATATTCGAAATTACGAAATATATATCACTATATTCTAAATATTCTCGAAGTGCTGATATTCGCGAATGATATTCGCTATTCGAATATTCGAGCCCAACACTAGTAATGAGTAGTAGTAGTGTCCTAAATGAATATACTGTATGTAAACATATGGAAATAGTGGATAACTGAATTATTACATACCTGTAAACATGTATTCTATATTTTGAATTTGAACCCATGGAGATCTGGCAGGAGAAACAGTTCGCACCTGTACTGTGTGGTTCCAGTCCCAAAATTTCATAAGGATACAGCTAAAGTCACACTCTGTAATGGAGATATTTTCACATGCAGGGACTGGTGTCCATCTTAAGAATGAAACAAATGAGTGTTTAATCAGATTTAATTTTAAAAAAGTTGAATAACCGATATGGGTTATGGAAGTAACAGAGCCCATTTATAAACATATAGCAGAAAATCAAGCACACATCGTTAACACATTTATAGGGTTTGGCATATTAGCACATTTACAATGCAAATTTGATTTAGAAATTATTTGTTACTAATCTCATTCAGTTCCAGCGGCGTTTACATCAATGCTGCAGAGGAACCAGACATCGACTGTCATATTACTGTACAACCAGATGCCACTACTTCTGTCCCGCTCTTCTGGACATGCAGGTCTTCTCCTTTGTGCCACAAGCAGTGTTGGGTGCCAGGGCAACTAGTGCTCTCAAATGACATTAGGACTGGAGGCCTAATTAAAAATGACTGTAGACTACACTCGTCAACTGAAGATTAAGGTACATCCTTGCATGTTTATTGTTCCAGCTTATTATAAAGACTTTCTTTCTGACTTTAATCATGACCCTTGCCTCGACCTTGGCCTGGTTCTAGTATCTTTCTTCGGTCTTGTCACCTCCTTCCTTCTGGTATAGACTCCTGTTTCCTGATTTCGGTTCCATCTCATCTTCTGCCTTGTTGCATTTTCATCGATTACTATTGGCTACACTCCTTCGATACAAAATGCATCTATCAAACAGTCAGGTGAGAAGAATGGTGAGATTCCTTATACTCTACACCTCAGTCTAGCCAGCGCTAAGCTGCTTGAGCTTAGAGATTCACTACTCTTGTGATAAACATAAAACTTGATTACAGAAGCACATGACAAACAGGATTTTTTTTTTAGATGAAGTGGTTAGTTTCTTATATTTTGCAACATTTCTTACTGATAGGCATAGTAAATTTATATCTGTTTTGAACATTTATTCAACAGCTTTGTGCATTGCTGCATCTGATCTATTATCCCTCTGGAGGACGCACCATGTCCATACATTACATTGTCAGCCAAACAGTGTCAATATCAACTTTGTCATTTTTTGTTTCCCCTGCAGGAGAACTAAATGCTATCCTACAGCAGTCGTTTCAGATTACAGTTAATTCTGGCGGTGCCATCAATGGCATTGTCCAAAGTAGAGAGCCATTTAAGGTTTATGGCCCAAATTTACTAATTTTAAAGATAGTGTAAGCTTAGACCGGCTGCCTAGACCTGCACCAGATTTATCACAGGGGCTCAGGCTGAATGATAAATGTGGTGCAGGGATAGTCACTTTTCTCTGACTTTATACCAACTATTAATTGGCTTACTTTAAGGGCTTGTTTACATCACCGTTATGTATTCCGTTATAACCATGTTATAACGGAAATCATAACGGAAAATAACAGAATCCATAAGACGGAAGTCAAAACTAAAACCTTTAGAGGCATTCGTTTTGATCCGTCATAATAGAATTATATGCGCAAGCATAACGATCTGTCTGGTTTCCGTTATGCTGGACGGAAATTTCGACAGAACTTGGGAATAATAGGAAACTAAGTAATAACTAACAAAAAGCAACTGCAAAATGCAGTGCCTCAGAATAGGGTACTTGCAAAATCATTTCTTGGTATTTAAATGTTTTTTAATGTTCTAATATATTGTACTGTCCAGTATAGTTTTGTATGGATAAGTCATGATTAACAATCCAGACTCTCCCCTTGTAGGAAGCTAGGTGATGGACTTAGGGCCACCACTAATTCAGTCAGGGTGTTTCTAATGCTAGCTGATGAAGTGAGAGGCGCTACATGTAATCACTCCTTGGAGTTTTGCATCAAGAAAGCCATCTCTTCCTTACAGTACTCCAGAAAGAGAGAGAGAAAATTAACCAGGAAGATCCAGAATCTGTTGGGCTGAGCACTGGGGTCAGTCAGAAAAGGATTTCCTGTTTAAGGCTGATAATAATTTACTGCATTGAGAGGGACATTGCTAATACAGCCTTCCACACTGTGAAATGTTCCTGGCCAGGCATATTCTAAACCTGTACCCCTCAGCTGGGAATTGCAGACAAGTATGCGCAAATCTTTTTGCCAGCCTTAGATTCTGCAGGCAGGGAGGCTTTGGAGAGATAGACAGAAGAAGTACTACAACTCCATCCTTGCTAATATCCATACATCACTATCTGGGAAGAGTGCATTGTGAATCGTTTGGAACTGTGATACTGTTGGATGTACTACCACTCCCATTCTGCACTTTAGTAAAAAGACACTTGTCTGTTTTCTACAACTGGGCTGGTTACTGACTCCAGCACCACTCGCTGGCCACAGCACTTACATCTCCTGCTTTCCACTTTTAACACTAAGGGTACCCCAACTACCATCATCAGTACATAAGGAGACGTGGCGGAGGCCGTAGGAGGGCAACAACCCAGCAGCAGGACCGCTACCTCCGCCTTTGTGCAAGGAGGAGCACTGCCAGAGCCCTGCAAAATGACCTCCAGCAGGCCACAAATGTGCATGTGTCTGCTCAAACGGTCAGAAACAGACTCCATGAGGGTGATATGAGGGCCCAATGTCCACAGGTGGGGGTTATGCTTACAGCCCAACACCGTGCAGGACGTTTGGCATTTGCCAGAGAACACCAAGATTGGCAAACTCGCCACTGGCGCCCTGTGCTCTTCAAAGATGAAAGCAGGTTCACACTGAGCACATGTGACAGACGTGACAGAGTCTGGAGACGCCGTGGAGAACGTTCTGCTGCCTGCAACATCCTCCAGCATGACCGGTTTGGCATTGGGTCAGTAATGGTGTGGGGTGGCATTTCTTTGGCGGGCCGCACAGCCCTCCATGTGCTCGCCAGAGGTAGCCTGACTGCAATTAGGTACCGAGATGAGATCCTCAGACCCCTTGTGAGACCATATGCTGGTGTGGTTGGCCCTGGGTTCCTCCTAATGCAAGACAATGCTAGACCTCATGTGGCTGGAGTGTGTCAGCAGTTCCTGCAAGACGAAGGCATTGATGCTATGGACTGGCCCGCCCGTTCCCCAGACCTGAATCCAATTGAGCACATCTGGGACATCATGTCTTGCTCTATCCACCAATATCACGTTGCACCACAGACTGTCCAGGAGTTGGCAGATGCTTTAGTCCAGGTCTGGGAGGAGATCCCTCAGGAGACCGTCTGCCACCTCATCAGGAGCATGCACAGGCGTTGTAGGGAGGTCATGCAGGCACGTGGAGGCCACACACACTACTGAGCCTCATTTTGACTTGTTTTAAGGACATTACATCAAAGTTGGATCAGACTGTAGTGTGTTTTTCCACTTTAACTTTGAGTGTGACTCCAAATCCAGACCTCCATGGGTTGAAAAATTTTATTTCCATTTTTTTATTTTTGTGTGATTTTGTTGTCAGCACATTCAACTATGTAAAGAACAAAGTATTTCAGAAGAATATTTAATGAACTCAGATCAAGGATGTGATATTTTTGTGTTCCCTTTATTTTTTTGAGCAGTGTATATTGTACAAAAAACACAACATGAGGACTGGTTCCAGACAACCTCTTGAAGTCCTATGAATTGAAGAAATAGGAAGTGGCAAATCACTACATCATTATTCACAAACACAAGGAAAAATAACTGAGAAATCTGTATTATGAGCCGCACATACAACTGCTATGAGACGATGGGGCTTTACATGTATGTATGCCCCTTATCACAAGGTTTATGAACTGACAAATATGACAATTGGCTGTTCACAAGATATAAAAGTATACAAGTATGAACTAAATATAGAGTTGAGCGAACACCTGGATGTTAGGGTTCGAGAAGTTCGGCCGAACTTCCCGGAAATGTTCGGGTTCGGGATCCGAACCCGATCCGAACTTCGTCCCGAACCCCATTGAAGTCAATGGGGACCCGAACTTTTCGGCACTAAAAAGGCTGTAAAACAGCCCAGGAAAGAGCTAGAGGGCTGCAAAAGGCAGCAACATGTAGGTAAATCCCCTGCAAACAAATGTGGATAGGGAAATGAATTAAAAAAAATAAATAAAAAATAAAAATGACCCAATATCAATTGGACAGAGGTCCCATAGCAGAGAATCTGGTTTCACGTCAGCAGAGAATCAGTCTCTTCATGCCATAGCAAAGAATCTGGCTTCATGTCAGCACAGAATCAGTCTCTTCATGCCATAGCAGAGAATCTGGCTTCATGTCAGCACAGAATCTGTCTTCATGTCATAGCAGAGAATCAGGCTTCACGTCACCCACCACTGGAACAGGCCACTGTCACACATTTAGGCCCAGGCACCCAGTCAGAGGAGAGAGGTCCCGTAACAGAGAATCTGGCCTTATGTCAACACAGAATCTGTCTTCATGTCATAGCAGAGAATCAGGCTTCACGTCACCCACCACTGGAATAGGCCACTGTCACACATTTAGGCCCAGGCACCCAGGCAGAGGAGAGAGGTCCCGTAACAGAGAATCTGGCCTTATGTCAGCACAGAATCTGTCTTCATGTCATAGCAGAGAATCAGGCTTCATGTCACCCACCACTCGAACAAGCCACTGTCACATATTTAGACCCAGGCAGAGGAGAGAGGTCCCGTAACAGAGAATCTGGCCTTATGTCAGCGCAGAATCTGTATTCATGTCATAGCAGAGAATCAGGCTTCACGTCACCCACCACTGGAACAGGCCACTGTCACACATTTAGGCCCAGGTACCCAGGCAGAGGAGAGAGGTCCCGTAACAGAGAATCTGGCCTTATGTCAGCGCAGAATTTGTATTCATGTCATAGCAGAGAATCAGGCTTCACGTCACCCACCACTGGAACAGGCCACTGTCACACATTTAGGCCCCGGCACCCAGACAGAGGAGAGCGGTCCCGTAACAGAGAATCTGGCCTTATGTCAGCGCAGAATCTGTATTCATGTCATAGCAGAGAATCAGGCTTCACGTCACCCACCACTGGAACAGGCCACTGTCACACATTTAGGCCCAGGTACCCAGGCAGAGGAGAGAGGTCCCATAACAGAGAATCTGGCCTGATGTCAGCGCAGAATCTGTCTTCATGTCATAGCAGAGAATCAGGCTTCACGTCACCCACCACTGGAACAGGCCACTGTCACACATTTAGGCCCAGGCACCCAGGCAGAGGAGAGAGGTCCCGTAACAGAGAATCTGGCCTGATGTCAGCACAGAATCTGTCTTCATGTCATAGCAGAGAATCAGGCTTCACGTCACCCGCCACTGGAACAGGCCACTGTCACATATTTAGGCCCAGGCACCCAGGCAGAGGAGAGAGGTCGCGTAACAGAGAATCTGGCTTCATGTCAGCACAGAATAAGTCTTCATGTCATAGCAGAGAATCAGGCTTCACGTCACCCACCACTGGAACAGGCCACTGTCACACATTTAGGCCCCGACACCCAGACAGAGGAGAGGTTCATTCAACTTTGGGTTGCCCCGCAATATAATGGTAAAATGAAATTAAAAATAGTATTGAATGAGGAAGTGCCCTGGAGTAGAATAATATATTGTTAAGGGGAGGTAGTTAATATCTAATCTGCACAAGGGATGGACAGGTCCTGTGGGATCCATGCCTGGTTCATTTTTATGAACGTCAGCTTGTCCACATTGGCTGTAGACAGGCGGCTGCGTTTGTCTGTAATGACGCCCCCTGCCGTGCTGAATACACGTTCAGACAAAACGCTGGCCGCCGGGCAGGCCAGCACCTCCAAGGCATAAAAGGCGAGTTCTGGCCACGTGGACAATTTGGAGACCCAGAAGATGAATGGGGCCGAACCATCAGTCAGTACGTGGAGGGGTGTGCACAGGTACTGTTCCACCATGTTAGTGAAATGTTGCCTCCTGCTAACACGTTCCGTATCAGGTGGTGGTGCACTTAGCTGTGGCGTGGTGACAAAACTTTTCCACATCTCTGCCATGCTAACCCTGCCCTCAGAGGAGCTGGCCGTGACACAGCTGCGTTGGCGACCTCTTGCTCCTCCTCTGCCTTCGCCTTGGGCTTCCACTTGTTCCCCTGTGACATTTGGGAATGCTCTCAGTAGCGCGTCTACCAACGTGCGTTTGTACTCGCGCATCTTCCTATCACGCTCCAGTGTAGGAAGTAAGGTGGGCCCATTGTCTTTGTACCGGGGATCCAGCAAGGTGGCAACCCAGTAGTCCGCACACGTTAAAATGTGGGCAACTCTGCTGTCGTTGCGCAGGCACTGCAGCATGTAGTCGCTCATGTGTGCCAGGCTGCCCAGAGGTAAGGACAAGCTGTCCTCTGTGGGAGGCGTATCGTCATCGTCCTGTGTTTCCCCCCAGCCACGCACCAGTGATGGGCCCGAGCTGCTTTGGGTGCCACCCCGCTGTGAACATGCTTCATCCTCATCCTCCTCCACCTCCTCCTCATCCTCGTCCTCCTCGTCCTCCAGTAGTGGGCCCTGTCTGGCCACATTTGTACCTGGCCTCTGGTGTTGCAAAAAACCTCCCTCTGAGTCACTTTGAAGAGACTGGCCTGAAAGTGCTAAAAATGACCCCTCTTCCTCCTCTTCCTCCTGGGCCACCTCCTCTTCCATCATCGCCCTAAGTGTTTTCTCAAGGAGACATAGAAGTGGTATTGTAACGCTGATAACGGCGTCATCGCCACTGGCCATGTTGGTGGAGTACTCGGAACAGCGCAACAGGGCACACAGGTCTCGCATGGAGGCCCAGTCATTGGTGGTGAAGTGTGTCTGATCCGCAGTGCGACTGACCCGTGCGTGCTGCAGCTGAAACTCCACTATGGCCTGCTGCTGCTCGCACAGTCTGTCCAGCATATGCAAGGTGGAGTTCCACCTGGTGGGTACGTCGCATATGAGGCGGTGAGCGGGAAGGCCGAAGTTACGCTGTAGCGCAGACAGGCGAGCAGCGGCAGGGTGTGAACGCCGGAAGCGCGAACAGACGGCCCGCACTTTATGCAGCAGCTCTGACATGTCGGGGTAGTTGCGAATGAACTTCTGCACCACCAAATTCAGCACATGCGCCAGGCAAGGGATGTGCGTCAAACCGGCTAGTCCCAGAGCTGCAACGAGATTTCGCCCATTATCGCACACCACCAGGCCGGGCTTGAGGCTCACCGGCAGCAACCACTCATCGGTCTGTTGTTCTATACCCCGCCACAACTCCTGTGCGGTGTGGGGCCTGTCCCCCAAACATATGAGTTTCAGAATGGCCTGCTGACGTTTACCCCGGGCTGTGCTGAAGTTGGTGGTGAAGGTGTGTGGCTGACTGGATGAGCAGGTGGAAGAAGAGGAGGAGGAAGCTGAGTAGGAGGAGGAGGAGACAGGAGGCAAAGAATATTGCCCTGCGATCCTTGGCGGCGGAAGGACGTTAATGCCTCGCTTCAGGCTCTGATGGCACAGCGTGCAAACCACTCGGGTCTTGTCGTCAGCACATTGTTTGAAGAAGTGCCATGCCAGGGAACTCCTTGAAGCTGCCTTTGGGGTGCTCGGTCCCAGATGGCGGCGGTCAGTAGCAGGCGAAGTCTCTTGGCGGCGGGTGTTCTGATTTTGCCCACTGCTCCCTCTTTAGCTACGCTGTTGGCTCGGTCTCACCACTGCCTCTTCCTCCGAACTGTGAAAGTCAGTGGCACGACCTTCATTCCATGTGGGGTCTAGGACCTCATCGTCCCCTGCATCGTCTTCCACCCAGTCTTGACCCCTGACCTCCTGTTCAGTCTGCACACTGCAGAAAGACGCAGCAGTTGGCACCTGTGTTTCGTCATCATCAGAGACGTGCTGAGGTGGTATTCCCATGTCCTCATCATCAGGAAAAATAAGTGGTTGTGCGTTAGTGCATTCTATCTCTTCCACCCGTGGGGAAGGGCTAGGTGGATGCCCTTGGGAAACCCTGGCAGCAGAGTCTTCAAACAGCATAAGAGACTGCTGCATAACTTGAGGCTCAGACAGTTTCCCTGATATGCATGGGGGTGATGTGACAGACCGATGGGCTTGGTTTTCATGCGCCATCTGTGCGCTTTCTGCAGAAGACTGGGTGGGAGATAATGTGAACGTGCTGGATCCACTGTCGGCCACCCAATTGACTAATGCCTGCACCTGCTCAGGCCTTACCATCCTTAGAACGGCATTGGGCCCCACCAAATATCGCTGTAAATTCTGCTGGCTACTGGGACCTGAGGTAGTTGGTTCACTAGGACGTGTGGCTGTGGCAGAACGGCCACGTCCTCTCCCAGCACCAGAGGGTACACTAACACCACCACGACCATGTCCACGTCCGCGTCCCTTATTAGATGTTTTCCTCATTGTTCCCGTTCACAACAATTTTGAGAATGGCAAATTTGGGAATGCTTTTTCAACCCAGAACAAAAAGTCTGCTTTTACGGTCACTACAAATAACTTGACCAGCTAAAACTGTGCAGATTTGGTTGAATAGAGATGTGAGACCTGTTTTTTTTTGCGCTGTGCGACAGTTATAGGTTTAATCACAGAATGACACTTCTATCAGCACGCTAGCGTGTGTCTTAGGTTTTTCTGAATCACACTATCAATACCTTCAATGTAAGATTTTCTTTTTGGGATAGATTTCAAGTAGGCCTCAAATACCACAAACTAGTTATTTTCAGAATGGCAAATTTGGGAATGCTTTTTCAACCCAGAACAAAAAGTCTGCTTTTACGGTCACTACAAATAACTTGACCAGCTAAAACTGTGCAGATTTGGTTGAATAGAGATGTGAGACCTGTTTTTTTTTGCGCTGTGTGACAGTTATAGGTTTAATCACAGAATGACACTTCTATCAGCACGCTAGCGTGTGTCTTAGGTTTTTCTGAATCACACTATCAATACCTTCAATGTAAGATTTTCTTTTTGGGATAGATTTCAAGTAGGCCTCAAATACCACAAACTAGTTATTTTCAGAATGGCAAATTTGGGAATGCTTTTTCAACCCAGAACAAAAAGTCTGCTTTTACGGTCACTACAAATAACTTGACCAGCTAAAACTGTGCAGATTTGGTTGAATAGAAATGTCAGGTCTATTTTTTAGGCGCTGGGTGACAGGCTCAACTTGCCCCTGATGTAATATATGGCCAAAAAATAACCACACTGTTGATGGTTAAATGCACTTGGGTGACACAGGCTCAGCCTGCACCAGATGTAGTATACGGCCAAAAAATAACCAGACTGTTGATGGTTAAATGCACTTCTTTGACACAGGCTCAGCCTGCAGCTAATGTAGTATATGGCCAAAAAATAACCAGATTGTTGATGGTTAAATGCACTTCGGTGACACAGGCTCAGCCTGCAGCTGATGTAGGATATAGCACAAAATAACCACACTATCGATGGTTAAATACACTTGGTGATAGCTCGTGCTGGCGCACCACAAGTCACAAAATGGCCGCCGATCACCCCAGAAAAAAAGTGATCTAAAAACGCTCTGGGCAGCCTCAAAAAAGTGAGCAAGTCAATAATAGCACTTCAATGATCCACAGCTGCAGATCGATCACAGAATGAAGTCTTTTGGAGGAGTTAATCTGCCTAATCTCGCCCTAACGTCGCAGCTGCAACCTCTCCCTATACTGATCATAGCAGAGTGACGTGCGGCGCTACGTGACTCCAGCTTAAATAGAGGCTGGGTCACATGGTGCACTGGCCAATCACAGCCATGCCAATAGTAGGCATGGCTGTGATGGCCTCTTGGGCCAAGTAGTATGACGCTTGTTGATTGGCTGCTTTGCAGCCTTTCAAAAAGCGCCAAGAAAGCGCCGAACACCGAACCCGGACTTTTACGAAAATGTTCGGGTCCGTGTCACGGACACCCCAAAATTCGGTACGAACCCGAGCTATACAGTTCGGGTTCGCTCATCCCTAACTAAATACCTTTTACTTGAAAAAATATATTGGTATTAGATATAAGAATTTTAAGCATCTCTGAAACCATTTTCCATTCTTTGCATCTCTGTAATGGTACTGTAGGGAATGACCTATTTACTAATTGTGCTTAGGGCTGGGCAATCTGGCCTAAAATCTATATCTCGATATAATTTGAAGCATGTGGGATCTAACCATATATCGCAATATATTATTTTCTTCTGTATGTATACAAATTACATGGCTATCATCATCCATGTCCCCCAGCCAGCACCATCAGCCCCATGCGATTGCCATCATCATGTGCCCCAGCCAGCGCCATCAGCCACATCATCCATGTCCCCCAGCCAGCGCCACCAGCCCTGTGCCATTGTTACCATCATGTCCTATAGCCAGCGCCATCATCCCCATGCTATTGCCACCATCATCATGTCCCCCAGCCAGCGCCATCAGCCCCATGCCATAGCCATCCACCCCCCCCTCTTTGCTGCAGGGTGCGCGGCTGGCTGATGTAGTCTACAGGAGACGGACTGCGTCTTTTTCCCAGCATGCACTGGGAGGGACCTGACGTCACACACGGCGTCAGCCAACGCGCTGAACATGTGTGCACGCAAGGCCCTGGCCAGTGCAGGCCACAGAGTGGTGAGTGAGAAGCTTCTTCAATTCACTACCGCTCCGTGGTCATCTATCGCAATAGGACGATATAGCTAAAATCTATATCGTCGCCCCCGATTTTTTTGGGCGATAATATCGTTTATCGCCCACCCCTAATTGTGCTTCCACAGACAGGCTTTGTCAAGCCATTGTGGTTACCAAAATCTTTAGAACTCCTATGACTTCACCCTTTAAAGCAAACCTGTCACCATGAAAATGCACTGCAATTCAGTCAGCATATTGCAGGAGGAGTTGAGCAGATTCATATATAAGTTTGTATAGGGAAGGCTGACAATCACTGATAAGTCCACCTCCTTGACTCCAAAACCCAGAATGAGCAGGAATTTAAATGAAAACTGTTTTACTCACACATTTGGAGCACCTTCTTCCCTTCTACTGCCTAGAAAATAGTCCCCCACGTATAGCCTCTGAGATACACATGGTATGTAATGCCTCCACACAGGGGCGTAGATAGAAATGCATGGGCCCCATAGCAAAAAAAAAAAGGTGGCCCCCCACATATCTTTCGGGCCTCCCACCACCCCTTCCAGAGCTTCCACCCAAACACCCATCCTAGTTCTCCCACCGCTCAATGGGGACGGAGCAGCGGTCCAGCGAAATAGCGGCAGGATGGATCCGACAGGCTGAACAGCCTGCCGGATCCGTTCTGCCACAAGTGTAAAAGTACCCTTAGTCTGTCATATAAGGGGGGGAAGAAACCCCAGAACTAGAGTGTGCCCCCCAAAAGAAGGAAGGGGCGCCCTCCTTATCACTGCTGGCATCTCTTTTTAACTTCAGATCATCAGACTCTCACTTACTGATTACAGCACACACCCCTGTAGTGTCCACCATCAGACAGGGGAGGGAAGAAAACAAACCCCAGAACTAGAGTGTCAGTGTGTCCCCCAAGTTGGGGGCACACTCTAGTTCTGGGGTTTCTTCCCTCCCATGTCTGATGGTGGACACTATAGGGGTGTGTGTGCTGTAAATTTGTAATTAGTGAGTCTGATGATCTGAATTCTGAAGTTAAAAAGAGCTGCTAAGATGATAAGGAGGGCGCCCCTTGCTTCTCTTGGGGGCACCACTCTGCAGGCAGCTCTTTTTAACTTCAGATCAAGTATCTCGTATATCATAAGTTCTCACTTTCTTTCACTTACTTTTATTTAGAGCACACTAGTCACAGCAGGCACAGACTGGCAGGACTGGAGTGGAGACCAGTTGAGGAGGAGGCAGGAGCACCGAGCAGAGAGAAGAGGACCGGCCCCCTCCACCGCCTGAGTCCACCTCCCTCTGCTGCTTCTCCACCTGGTGGCTGGCTGGCTCAAGTCCCTCCTCCCTCCACTCAGGTATGCCCCCGGTCTGGCCCCCTCCACTGCCTACCTCTATCTGTGCTGCTCTGACTGCTCCTGACTCCTCCCCAGCCAGGCCCGAGCCGGCCTGGGCCACGGATGGACCGCCCACTAATTGTGCCCGCCCTCGGCCCTCCCCTAGCCTGCCCTGCAGCTCACAATGGTGCCGCAAGTCGCCGGCAGCAGGCCCCATTCCCCCACACACGCCCGCCGCGGCTTCAACTGAAGATCGGTAACTTAGGATTCCTGCGCTGCGGCGCTGGTGGCTGGCTCCGTCCCCAAGGTACGCCCCCGTCCCGGCCCCCTCCACCGCCTACCTCATCTGCTGCACGTGCGCCCTGCTCCAGTCCTGACTCCTTCTCCTCAGCCAGGCCCGAACCCCGTGTGTGTGTGTAAATAAATAAAAAAATCAACCATAGCAGTGGCGTAGGGCCCCATAGCCACTGCTATGGTTGCTATGGCGATCCCTACGCCACTGCCTCCCACAATTTCCTTCTCCACTGTCTAGATCAGGGTTTCTCAACTCCGGTCCTCGGTACCCACCTACCAGTCATGTTTTCAGGATTTCCTTAGTATTGAGCAGGTGATATAATTAGTGTCCATGCATCAGGACTTACCACAGGTGTTCATTCTGTGGGATATTCTCAAATCCTGACCGGTAGGTGGGTCCCGAGGACCAGAGTTGAGAAACCCTGCTATAGATGGAGATATCACTAGATATTTCTATGAATTTAGAAGTAGAGATGAATGAATGAGGTGTCTGAGGTGCCTTCACTATAAGAGCACTATGTTGGTACTGAGAGAATGAAGAGAACAGGGAACCTACTGACCATGCTAGTCAATCACTAAATGCAGAGGATACTACCTTCCCTGTGGAGCATTACAAGAAAATGGCTTCCTAGTCCCAAGCTTGCCAGCTGATATACTGCCTGCCCCCTGTCTCTCTGCAGTCACCGTCCCCTACGCCCATACTTCTTATGCCGTTTACTTCCCATTATGTCGAGCCTCGAGTCCCTGCCCCTCTCTAACTTAACCACACTGCTGTACAGGCTGTCTCCCCACTCCTCTTCAATCTAGCGCCACTATGTTGGAGGGAATTGGGGAGGAGCCTGTACAGCAGCATCACTAGGAAGTTAGAGAGGTGAGGAATATTGCTGAGTCAGGAGACAGAGTGACCTCCCGAGTCACTGACTCCTAGTGGCCTCTCCACCCCCTGACTTTGTGTCCTCCTGCCACTCTCTAACTGAGCAACGTTGCTATACAGGCCTCCTCCCCACAACAACATTTACAGTTGCAAGAAAAAGTATGTGAACCCTTTGGAATGATATGGATTTCTGCACAAATTGGTCATAAAATGTGATCTGATCTTCATCTAAGTCACAACAATAGACAATCACAGTCTGCTTAAACCAATAACACACAAAGAATTAAATGTTACCATGTTTTTATTGAACACACCATGTAAACATTCACAGTGTAGGTGGAAAAAGTATGTGAACCCTTGGATTTAATAACTGGTTGAACCTCCTTTGGCAGCAATAACTTCAACCAAACGTTTCCTGTAGTTGCATATCAGACATGCACAGCGGTCAGGAGTAATTCTTGACCATTCCTCTTTACAGAACTGTTTCAGTTCAGCAATATTCTTGGGATGTCTGGTGTGAATGGCTTACTTGAGGTCATAAAAGGGAGGGGAGAAGAGAGAGGCAGCGCCAAATGTGTAGTAAAGTATAAAACGATTACAGTAATGAAAAAAGTAATGCGCTTACCAGAGTCTGTTGTGAAGAGTCACAACGCCTTTGACGAGCCTTGCTGGAAAATGGACCAGCGGCCAAGGGTGCCTTGCACAGAAGCAGAGACGGCCGCCGTCCAGCGCCGCATGTGAACTGGTGCAAATGGCTCACCTGTTCACAGCCTCTCAGGAACTCCAACTGAGATGTGGTAGGAATTTATAGACCCTTTGCAGACTTCTGCTGATTAAAAAGCACCTGAGCCACATGGGGAGGAGTGCTGACTCAGGGGAGGGGGGAAAAGAAGTTTATAGCATAAATTGTATGAATATGTAGAGAGAATCTCTAAATCGCACATCCTCATACCTATGCTTCTGATATACAACTGTTTTCAATTATCAGCATTTCTTATGATAAAACATGGCTATACAGCGATGCTATCAATCAAGTCTGCAAAGGGTCTATAAATTCCTACCACATCTCAGTTGGAGTTCCTGAGAGGCTGTGAACAGGTGAGCCATTTGCACCAGTTCACATGCGGCGCTTGACGGCGGCCGTCTCTGCTTCTGTGCCGTGCTGGTAGAGTGATGGGACCCGGGGCCCATGTCGCCTCACTGTACAGTGGGGCTGCTGTGCGGCTGCTGGATCACGTTGCCTGCTGGAGCGATGTGGAGGCGTGGTGGTCGCCGCACGGCTCTGCGCCATGGTTAGAGTAGGTTCCCACTTAAACAAGAGGCAACCTTGTCGCGGTAAGTGGGCCTATGCGCTTTGATCAAACTGTATACTAATTGTCTCTTTATAGTGCACAGCAAATGATTGATAGCATCGCTGTATAGCCATGTTTTATCATAAGAAATGCTGATAATTGAAAACAGTTGTATATCAGAAGCATAGGTATGAGGATGTGCGATTTAGAGATTCTCTCTACATATCCATTACTTGAGGTCATGCCACAGCATCTCAATCAGGTTGAGGTCAGGACTCAGACTGGGCCACTCCAGAAGGCGTATTTTCTTCTGTTTAAGCCATTCTGTTGTGATTTACTTCTATGCTTTGGATCGTTGTCCTGTTGCAACACCCATCTTCTGTTGAGCTTCAGCTGGTGTACAGATGGCCTTAAGTTCTCCTGCAAAAGGTCTTGATAAACTTGGGAATTCATTTTTCCTTTGATAGCAATACGTCCAGGCCCTGACGCAGCAAAGCAGCCCCAAACCATGATGCCCCCACCACCATACTTCACAGTTGGGATGAGGTTTTGATGTTGGTGTGCTGTGCCTCTTTTTCTCCACACATAGTGTTGTGTGTTTCTTCCAAACAACTCAACTTTGGTTTCATCTGTCCACAGAATATTTTGCCAGTACTGCTGTGGAACATCCAGGTGCTCTTGCGCAAACTGTAAACGTGCAGCAATATTTTTTTTGGACAGCAGTGGCTTCCTCTGTGGTATCCTCCCATGAAATCCATTCTTATTTAGTGTTTTACGTATCGTAGATTCGGGATGTTACAAAAGTCTCTGGCATATGCTAAGTATTTAGCTGACACTCTAGGATTCTTCTTCACCTCATTGAGCAGTCTGCGCTGTGCTCTTGCAGTCATCTTTCCAGGACGGCTACTCCTAGGGAGAGTAGCAGCAGTGCTGAACTTTCTCCATTTATAGACAATTTGTCTTATCGTGGACTGATGAACAGCAAGGCTTTTGTACATACTTTTATAACCCTTTCCAGCTCTATGCAAGTCAACAATTCTTAATCGTAGGTCTTTTGAGAGCTATTTTGTGCGAGGTATCATTCACATCAGGCAATGCTTCTTGTGAAAAGCAAACCCAGAACTGGTGTGCGTTTTTTATAGGGCAGGGCAGCTGTAACCAACTCATCTCATTGATTGGACTCCAGTTGGCTGACACCTCACTCCAATTAGCTCTTGGAGATGTCATTAGTCTAGGGGTTCACATACTTTTTCCACCTACACTGTGAATGTTTACATGGTGTGTTCAATAGAAACATGGTAACATTTAATTATTTGTGTTATTAGTTTAAGCAGACTGCGATTGTCTATTGTTACTTAGACGAAGATCAGATCACATTTTATGACCAATTTGTGCAGAAATCCATATCATTCCAAATGGTTCACATACCTTTTCTTGCAACTGTATTTGGAGAGATGTGGGAGGAGGCCTGTACAGCAGAATCACTACATGGATTAAGTTGGAGAGGGGATCAATGATCAGGGGTTTCTGCCCTTAATCTATCATATGATCTGTCATTTGTATGGGTGTCAATTTCTGAAACATATTATTGTATACTGTGCAGATCAAAAGAGCAGTACGGTATTCAGTTGTAGTATAGCAGTACCTGTATATATCGTTGGTGTCACTGTCATAGGTGAAATTGGTGTACTGTACTTCATAGGTTACAAAAGAAGGATTTTCAGGAGCTGGAAGCCATGTGAGAAAGAGACTGTAGTTCCTGGACTCTATTTTCACATTTCTAGGTTCATCGAGTTGTCCTAAAGCCACAAAAATACATACGTTATAGTAAAAATTAACTAAATGCAGTTAACATTTAACAGGTTTTTTTAATATCCCTCTAAAATATGAATATTTTCCCAACATCTACAACAATTACTATTTATTTGACTCAAGCGAAGCAAATAAGACATGAGCTCCTGAATAGTGTGGAGCGAACCCGAACTTTACGATTTTTGGTACCCGGACTCGAACTTTGCCGGAAAAGTTCGGGTTCGAGGTTCGGACATTTAATAAAGCTTGTTGAAAGGCTGCAGAGCAGAAAATACAGACCAACTCCAGAGTTCCAGGATTAAAGCATCCCCTGAGAATCCATCTGTGAGATAAATCCAGAGTCCTAGGAGAAGCCTATTCCTCCTCAGCTAGTCTGTCCCCACACAGCCGAAGGTACCAGATAAGTGCAGAAGCTAATCCAGCCACAGTTACAGAGCTATCAAGCAGAAGTTTACTCTGCAAGCTCCACATTTAAAACAGAAGTACTCATTCCTGCCAAACATTGCCAAAACCTGCTGGGACCAAGAGACCAAAGCTGTATACTGTTTGGATGTAAGTTATTTCAAGTAAAGCAACGTTTGAACTTCATCTAAAGGTGTGGACATTATTTATTCTGCAAAGTTCCTCTATTATTCCTACTATCACTACACTCAAGCACACTGGAAGCACAAGGCGAAGGCGGAGGAGGAGGAGGAGGAGGAGGAAGAAGTCGCCAACGCAGCTGGGGCAACTCCAGTACTTCAGAAGGGAGGGTTAGCATGGCCGAAATGTGGAAAAGCTTTGTCAGCACGCCACAACAACCAGCACCACCAGGTGATATGGAACGTCTTAGCAGGAGGCAGCATTTCATCAACATGGTGGAGCAGTATGTGTGCACACGCTTACACGTACTGACTGATGGGTCTGCCCCATTCAACTTCTGGGTCTCCAAATTGGGCACATGGCCTGAGCTTGCCCTTTACGCCTTGGAGGTGCTGGCCTGCCCTGCGGCCAGTGTATTGTCCGAATGTATGTTAAGCACGGCAGGGGGCATCATCACAGATGTGGACAAGCTCACGTTCATTAAAATAAACCAGGCATGGATCCCACTGGACTTGTCTGTACCTTGTGCTGAATAGACCAGTATATCGGCCGCACCCAGCCATTGTTATACTCCAACACACTTTTCTGTTTTCTTTTTTATATTTCTCAATGTTTTGGGGTCTTCCCAAATTTATAGAAAAAAATATAAAAATAGGTGTTGGCTACCTCCTCCACCACCGCTTTCACCGCCTCCTCAACCTCCTACTCCACTTTGACCTCCGCCTCCTAGTTCAAGATCATTAATTTTTTACTTAAAATGTATTATTTTTTTAATTAATTTCCCTATCCACATTTGTTTGCAGGGCAATTGTCCTGCTCTTACCCCTATTTTTCTTCCTTTTGCAGCCCTCTAGCACTTTCTATGACTTTTAGAGCCATTTTAGTGCCCCAAAGTTCGGGTCCCCATTGACTTCAATGGGGTTTGGGTTCAGGGTCAAGTTTGGGTCCCCAAACCCGAACTTTGCTGAGAAGTTCGGCCAAATCCGGCAAACCCGAACTTCCAGGTGTTCGCTCAACCCTACTCCTTATTTTATTCTAAGCAAACTGGTCAGACTTTTACCCATCTGTTCTCATTGCCATTAGTGTTGATTCCGAATATTGTAATCGCAATATCTAGAATATAGTGCTATATCTTCGTAATCGCGAATATTCTCGAAGATAATATCTTCTTGCTTGTGGGCCAATGAGAAGGCTGCAATACCTTTGACTTTAGGAGTAATGTTGATCGCAAATTTTCAAATCGTGAATTTTCCGATTGGAAATGACTTGAGATCACGAATTCTCGAATATATGACTACTATTCACCCAAATATTTGCGAAATATCGCAAATTCGAATATTGCCCCTGCCGCTCATCACTGAATTAGGAACACACATGGGTGTTTCTGTTAGGGTTTCCATCACACTTCCTGGCACAATTAGCTCAGCATGCAGTGCCTACTGTCAAATCAAAGAAAACCCTCATAGAACCTCAGTGGACCCCATTATAAGTCATGATGCTTGTTGCTGGTTAAATCCATTCTATGATATATAGGACTACAGTTTTTTAGTTCACTACTGGTTTTGGCGTCCAAAACTCCTCCAGGAAACCTAACCATGTGGCCGTACTCTTAAGTCTCAAGGAAGTCACAGCTGTGAAAGACCAATCATAAAATATGGTCAAACATGCAATTTTAATTACAAAGTTGATTTCTTTAGCAATGTATATTAGGAGTATTTTGCAAAGTGCTCTAAACTCATTAATCCATATGCCCCATTTTAATAAATTTTGGTGCAATTTTCCCAATATTCAACAATTTTGCTAACTTAATTTATGTACCCTTTAACACTATTGTTAAACCTTTCCCATAACGTTTTCATATTGATGACCTATCCTCAGTCCGACCCCGGTACCTCCACTAATCCGTTGTTTAGGAAGCCATGGTGACCATCAGAAGTCAGTGCTGCGGCCTCGTCACAGCTTACTAAACATAGCGTCATTCTTTGGATGATGGCTGTACTTGTTATTGCATCCCAGCCCCATTTAGTTGACCCATGTGACCGATGAATGTGAATTCACATGGCCTAGAAGGAGGGCCACAGCTGATCACTGGGAATGCGGGAAATTGTACCCCGATCGATGTGATACTGATGACCTATCGTGAGGACAGGCAATCTATTGCAAAATCCATTTAATTTTCACCTGTGTACACTGACAACAATGGTACTACACTACTTGTAAAATGGTAGATCTATTCAAGTGTTAAGAAATATACACATGTTAGATAAGTATTTTAATTAGACAAGAAGGAAATAGCACTAACCTTAGTTTGATAGCATTATTAGGCATCGCTATTTTTACAGAGCAATTTAATGTCCATTATAATAATGGTGGCCTTTACAGTGCCCACGAAAACACTCTGCTATAGTTTATCTTATTGGTCTACTAGTCTATTAATTACTGATGCAGACATTACTGTGATGACGTGCTCTTTTGTAAAGACGGTGTTCGTAGTATTTAGTTAATGGTCACCATGACAATAGACCACATAATGTTACCGTACGCACACACCACACATGCCAATATGGGTGCTCCTAAGGTCATCATACCATTCGAAACCAACATGTAATTGTGCACGTGTTTTGTGTTGTAATGTCTATTCTACTGTTGCTAGGGTGTGGCACTTAAGTATAACTCACTGTACAACACAACTATGTGGGTGATGATAATAAAGAAGAAATAATATAACTTGTGTGTTTGGCCTCATACACACGACCGTTGTTTGGGTCCGCATCCGAGCCGCCGTTTTGGTGGCTCGGATGCGGACCCATTCACTTCAATGGGGCCGCAAAATATAAGGACAGCACTCCGTGGTGTGCTGTCCGCATCCGTGGCTCCGTTCCGCAGCCCTGCTAAAAAAATATAGCATGTCCTATTCTTGTCCGCGCTTTGCGGACAAGAATAGGCATTTATATTGACGGCCGCCCGTTCCGCAAATCGGTTTGCGGACCGTAAAAAATGGCACGGTCGTGTGCATGAGGCCTTTCTCAAACTATTTTTTCACATCAAGGACCCTTCTGGACCCGGGAGATTCATTATTATTCAATTCTAAGTATGCATGCTGTATGGAGCTACTGACAGTAGCTCCATTTCCCCTGAGGACTCCACAGTTGTGGCGAAACATGTAGGGGAGATGCAATTTAGTTTTTAATCATATGGCTGTGCTCTGTGGTAGCAGCTGTGTGCACTGCAGGCATACAGCATGCATACTTAGACGACAGGGAAACATACTCATGGGGGAAGGGCAGCGAGAATAGTAACAACTCTAGGATAGGATCGTGGTAACCAGCTAACAGCTCTACAAAGGAAATGGGGGTATTCAGCTGGGAACTCCACAAGCAAAGGGGTATCTAGCTAGAAATGTGAGAAATCCTGGAATACTCTACTGATCCCCTAACACTGAAAGATAACATATAGGGGAGAAACGGTTGCCACGGCAGTGAATCCAAACTAGGAAGCATTCACATTGTAGCCCAGGGGATATGCAGCAATATCCCTATGGTTATCCCCACATGAGTAAATATAGTACTCCAATTGGAGAGTGACAAGGATCTAGTGAGTCAGAGTCCAGCTGTATATAATTTAAAATATTGATCCTCTTTCCTTTTTGCCATTTTTTTTAAAAATAAAATGAAATAAATGTTACGTTTTAATATTGACCACAAACGGGAACTATCTAGCCTTTGGCTACTGAATTGAAAATGTTCTCAAACTATGTTTCGGGGAATTCAACAGTGTACATCGACCACAGAAGAGTAGTTTGGTGGTGGTACTATTTTCTTTCATGTCTATCCTTTAACCCCTTCCCGACCAGCACGGTGATAGTACAGCGCTGCGGGAATTGAATTCCCAACCAGCGCTGTAGTACTACGGCGTGCTGATCGGGCAGGTGCAGGAGCTGCGCCCGCTCGATCAGCTGCAGGGGACCGGCTGTTCCCGTTAGCCGGACCCCTGCTGTATGCGCCGGCATCGATGAAAACACTGATGCCGGCGCAATAACCCTCACTATGCAGCGGTCAGCGCTGACTGCGGCATGTGTGGGGAGAGGGAGCTCCCTCCATGTCCCCATCGGGTCCCCGTGCTGCTGTGACGGGGACCCGAAGGCTGGGACAGCAGCCCGATGCTAAATTTTTAACTATGTACATGCATTCACAAAAGAATTCAGATCTAGGTGCTGGTTTGTAGAATATTGCAGAACTGTAGAATATTTTTCGTAGGGCAACCCCGTTAAGGAAAAGGGGAACAGGTGGGGCAATATGTGAGAAAGATGTCATGGAGGTAATTTAAGAGGTGGAGGAGGACAAGGGATACAATTTATGAGGGAGAGGGGTAAATGTGTCGCCTAGACAGAGTGTGTTATAGGGGGCAATCTGAAAAATGGAGACGGTCATAGGGTAGACATTGGATGCAGCTCATGAGGCATAGAGGGCATAAGTGGAATGTTGGATCTCCATACAAACCAAATTTAATTTTGCATCATCTTTCTTCTCGTTTCCATGGTTACAATCACCCTGCAATCCAGCATCAGTGGTCATGCTTGCACACTATAGGAAAAAACACGGCCACCGCTGCTGGATTGAAGGGTGGTCGTAACCATGGAAACGAGAACTGTATAATGTGATGGAAAAATGAATCCATCCAGCAAAGGAGGCAATATGGATAATAACAATACATTAGTAAGTGCCTTTTTATTAACTTTCTGTACATGATAAATGCCACCAAAAATTTGCAAATTTATGCTCAAAGCCCCTTTTTCCTTAAGCAAGTCATTGCCCCTTTCTGTTAAGTCATGCCCCCTTGTCAGTCAGAAAAAGTGCCTAAAACACTTAATAAATGTGGTGTAAAGCAGACATTTTCTTTTTCATAATTGTGGTGCATTTTCATTACTAAATCTTCTCCAATGAGTCTAAAGTAATTGAGGCTACTGTTCTTATGACACAAGTGACCTGCTTGTGTTGTCAACGAGCCTAGAATCTCAGTAGCTGACTAGATGGCACACTATTCCACACATTCATGCTAATCAGTGTGCCCTGTAAATATGACTATCAGAAGTACAGGAGGCTATAGTAACCTTACTACATGATGTCATAATGACCATTGCTCTATAAAAACCAGGGATCAGGTGGCATCTGCTCAGGCAAGGATATAGAGGTGCAAAGAGCACAGGATCGAAGATACTTCACAATGAGGATATTTCCTGCTAAAAGCTTTCAATGTCTGAGATCAACAGTCGGAATTTGGAATATTGGTAACAGAAAGCTTCAAGTACTAAATATCATGAAAACATCCCAGTGTCTAAGGTAAAGTTGTCTGGGGCAAAAACGAAAGGGCCATCTGGAAAAGAGATTTTAAGGGGGCACCTGAGGCTGTGGCTTGTTCTTTGAGGTTATGGGGCCAATAACAAAACACAGAAATGTGGAGGAATATCTGCCGCCATTATACCACCAGTTATAAGCTTTTTACAGTATAGACGGAAATTTGTAATATGGTGAGTTATTACGGTATACATTATGGGGGGAATTTATTCAGACAAGGCATTTCATATACAAGTCTTAATAAGTTCATTGGAAGATAATAAATTTGGCGTATCTTCTTAAGAGGCACATCTGAGATTGCACATCCTTTGGCAATCTGCTATAATTTACATCAGTTTCTAGCATAAATTATAGTAAATCTGTTGGGCTGTGGGTGACCATGTTCCCCTGGTTAAAAATCCAAATCCAACCAAAAATTGCACTTAAACAGGATTTTGTGTCTTTTGTACACCCGAAAATTGCCACACAGAGCCCGATCTATGGACCAAAGGAGATGAACTGGGATGCAGATCTTGTGGAAGTTGTATACGTATGTAATCCTATAACTTCCTATTGAATAGAATGTCTGCAACAAGACCTGAAAAGCAGCTTGTGCATTACCAGTGGCCTCTAAAATGTGTATCATGCCTCTAAAAGTAGCTTGGTTAAAAAATGGCTTCCATTTGCATTGCATTTCAATGGCCTAGTCCTGCTCTTCTGGGGTTCGCCAATTGCTTATGTCATGTAAGGAACCTGATAACTCTCCTAATCCTGTGACATAGGGAGCAGTGTTTTCTTTTCAGCAGCAGAGATGACCACAGTTGCACTGTGAGCTGCAGAGTGGAGAAAAGGCCTGCAAGATACTAGATCATTGTTAGACTAACTGGGATCTTCTGGATGTTGTATATGTAACTATAACTTACTAATGAATAGCTGTCAATATGTAATCAGTTGTATTACCCATGAATGACTGGGCGATTTTTCCATTTTCGTTTTTTACTCCCTGCCTTCCCAAAGCCATAACATAGTCATACAGCAGTCGGGAATAGGTTAATATCTTTGATCTAGGATTCTAAGAATGATCACCTTTTCTGGTGTCAAGAAGAAATTTTTCCTTGTGGCACAAATTGGCTGTATGTACCCAGATTGTTTGCTTTCTTCTGGATCAAAAACGTAAGGACTCATGCAGTGGCTTGCCGTAAAAAAATTGTGCCCCCTCACGGTGATTATGCCCACACTGTACAACCCTCACAGTATTTATGCCCACACTGTGCAACCCTCACAGTATTTATGCCCTCATTGTACAACCTTCAAAGTAGTTATGCCCACATTGTGCCCCCTTAAAGTACTTATCCCTTCATTGTGCTCCCTTCACAGTAGTAAAGCTCTCTGTGCCTTCTTCACAGTAGTAAAGCTCTCTGTGCCTCCTTCGCAGTAGTAATGCCCTCTGTGCCTCCTTCGCAGTAGTAATGCCCATTGTCCCCCTTCATAGTAGTAAAGCCCTCTGTGCCCCCTCTGTGTTAATAAAACAAAAAATCTGTAACTACTCACCTTGTCCCGTTCCTGATGCTCAGATCCAGCTCTCCCCTGCAGACACAGATTGCTCTGCAGCACTGTGTGAGAAGTTTAGGCAGATTCCCGGGCTTCAGGCTCCTCCCACACAGGCCAGCAGCGTGATCTGTGGCTGCAGGCTGAATGGTGGAGCAGGGAGCAGAAGGCTTCCTGCTTCATCATTCAGTGCGCCGGCCTGAAGAAGAAAAGGATCTGAGAGGTCAGTGAGTGACAGGACTGCAGCTCCAGCAATGAGCACTTTGATCTGTATTGATGGAAGCACTCATTGCTTCTGGCACCTCCCCTGACCACGGGCACTCACCCTTGGTATGCCACTGGCCTCATGCACACAACCGCATGTATTTTGTGGTCTGCAAACTAAGGATACTGGCCACGTGCATCCCACACTTTCCTCTGTCCCTATTATAGAAATGCTTATTCTTGTCCACAAAACAGACAAGAATAGGACATGTTCTATAATTTGTGGAATGGATACATAGGGGCAGACAAAACACGGATGACATCTGTGTGCTGTCTGCATTTTTTGCACCCCCATAAAAATTAATGGGTCCATGTTCAAACCAAAAAATGGATTGGATGCAAACCAAAAATATAGTTGTGTGCGTGAGGCCTTAGGTGTATGCATTATATTTAAATAAATAATGAAAAAAAATTCTTGTCATTATATAGCCGTAAGATATTATGGTAGGTTATCATGGTAATATGCTTATAAATATCCACTATGGTTGTGTCCACGATGCATTGTATAATACATACAGTCATAAGAGAAATAAAGTACACACTCTTTGAATTCTATGGTTTTATCAGGGCATAATATAAAAAATATGTGATCCGGTGCTGTTGGATGCAGTTGTGATGCAGTTACCGCATCAACAAACATGCAATCACGACTGCCGAATTTAAATGGTTTAGATTTCTACTATGCAGAACACCAGGGTTTAATGAGGCCGCTAAATTGTCTAAATTAAAAATTTCATAGTGAATTCATGTTGACGCAGTAGCTGCATGTAATCAACTGCATGCAGATTTCAACAGCATCACAACTGCACTGTGTGACAGCACCCTAAGACTCTACAGGCCTCAGTTAGGCCAGAATTAGTTAGATGGACAAGACATTTTTGAAAAAGGATCCTTTATTTTAGGCATCAGTTATGATCAGTTTGCATCCGTTTGTCACTTCCGTCATAGATCTGATATTTTTTTAGGTAAGAGAAAAGTACTTTTTCTCCTGTCAAAAATAATGGATCTCTGACAGAAGTTCTGTTTTTCTGACGCTTTAGGGTACTTTCACACTAGCGTTATTCTTTTCCGGCATTGAGTTCCATCCTAGGGGCTCAATACCGGAAAAGAACTGATCCGTTTTATCCTAATGCATTCTGAATGGAGAAAAATCCGTTCAGTATGCATCAGGATGTCTTCAGTTAAGTCTGTTTGCCTTTTCAGGACGGAGATAATACTGCAGCATGCTGCGTCTTTATCTCCGTCCAAAATTCCGGAACACTTGCTGGAATGCCGGATCCATTGACATGCATTAATGCCAGCTGTAAAGGAGGGACCGGCACTCGCGCTTGATTTTTGATGCAGAATTAAATTTTAGTCACATATTAATTCATAGTGACGCGTTTCAGCACTCAAACGTGCTTTCATCAGACTGTGTACAAGGATCCTCATAACATGTCTTAAATGACAAACAAAATGCAAAGGAACTGACGTCATATCACTGGCTCCTCCCCCTGGAGAAATACAGTAGTGGATAGGGAAGCTCCGTGAGTCTCTATGCATTATAGTGGAAAAAGTCCCATGATTAGTTCCGCTGAAAAGGAAAAAAAAAAAATTTTTTTTATTATCAAATTAAACTGCTTATATTATATTCACGGTTCAAGCCTCTTGGCTCCATTGTTTGCAAACGATGGATCCAGTACCCTTCCTTTTTCAAAAGTAATTTATTTCGATCACCACCACGGCGGGGTAATGGAACACTTTCAATCACCTGTTGTATGCTTTTTCTCATGAAAATGATATGGTACGGGGAGCAATAAATTCCCCTTTCTGATGGTGGACTTGTGTGTGCTCAGCCTGTCTTTAATTCTCATAGAGGTTTCACCCACAAATAATAGTCCACATGGACATTTCAGGATATAAATAACAAATCTGCTATCACACGTGAATACACCTCTTATGGGAATTCTCTCTCCAGAATGTGGGTGAGAAAAATGAGTCCCCCTGATCACGCTTGAGCGGTTAACACCATTCAGGCACGGAAATGTGCCCTATCTGGGAGAGGATAACACACGCTGTCTCAATTCTTGTTTGTTACTGCCAATGTCGGCCCTGACTATCTTATCTTTAATATTGTCAACCCTTTTGAAACATAACATGGGAGGTCTCTGGAATTCCTCAGTCTGAGGATATGATTTTGAAATGGTATGCCAATGTCTGTTGACAATACCCCTTAATTGTTGGGTCAATGGGTGGTATTTAACCACCAATGGAATGCGTGATTGCTTCTCTGCCTTGATTTCTAGTGGAATATCTATTTTATTCCTTTGTTCCTGTAAAAGTTGCCTAGGGTAACCTCTGGCTGAGAATTTACTTGTCATTTCTCGTAATCTGGTTTCACGGACCTCCGGATTGCTAACAATTTTCCTAACCCGCTGATATTGGGAAATAGGGATAGATTTCTTTGTAGAAACCGGGTGACTGCTGGAAAATACAAGTAAACTGTTGCGGTCAGTCTCCTTTGTGAACAAATCAGTGTGTAATCCACCCTCCTTCCCTTTCAGAACCCATGTGTCAAGAAAGGAAATTTTATCCATGTCATAATGCATCGTGAACTGTAGCTCTGCCCAGATTGAGTTCAAGTGGGTAGCAAATTCCGCGAGGGATCGGATGTCGCCCCGCCATACGCAAAAGATATCGTCGATAAAACGACGCCAAAAAATACAATGCTGTATGTATAATGGGTCAGAATAAACAAAATGACTCTCAAAATGTGACATGTAGCTATTTGCGTACGGCGGTGCGACATTTGATCCCATCGCGGTCCCGCGGCGCTGTTGATAAAAGGAATCTTGGAATAAGAAATTATTTTGTTCAAGTACTATGCTCAAAAGTGATAGAAGCCAGCACATATAAAGTAAAGGGAAAAAAAATAATTCTAACAGTTCTGCAACAGCTGCAAGTCCCTTCTCGTGTGTTATGGAGGTATAGAGACTGCATACGTCAAATGTGACTAATATGCAGTCCCTATCTATTACCAAAGGATGAATCTCAGATAAAAAATGACCTGTGTCGCGTATGTACGATGGTGATGTCTGGGTCAAAGGAGTTAATACCTTTTTCTAAAAGGATTGCTGGGCGAGACAGGATGGAGTCAGTCGATGCCACAAAGGGGCGACCTGGAGGTGTGGTCATGGATTTATGCACTTTGGGTAAGGTGTAGAACACCGGGGTAATCAGGTATTTATTAATCAAGAAATCCCCTAGTTTGGCATCGAAGAAATCAATCCATCCTCCCTGGCTTTATCAGCAATATTCTGGATAATACCTTTAATGAGAAAAACCGGATCGGTTTCTATTTTCTGGTAGGTGTTGGTGTCCCTCAGTTGGCCCAGAATTTCTGTTATATAGTATTCCTTGTCTAAAACAACTAAGGCATCCCCTTTATCAGCAGGTTTAAAGATAAGGGAGTTATCATCCAACATAGTTTTAAGTGCAAATGTTTCCTCTCTGTTCAGATTGTGTCTAATGCCAGATCCGGCCCCGAGTGTTCCGGAAAAACGGATCCGGCATTGCGGTCTGCTCAAATAAAAAATAAAAATAAAATGCCGGATCCGTTTTTCCGGATGACACCAGAGAGACGGATCCGGAATTTCAATGCATTTGTCATACGGATCAGGATCCTGATCCATCTGACAAATGCCATCAGTTTGCATACGTTTTGACTGATCCGGCAGGGGGTTCCGGCAACGGAACTGCCTGCCGGAATCCTCTGCCGCAAGTGTGAAAGTACCCTTAGAAGAACGGAGGCTAAAAGGTGATGTAAACTTGTCCTTAGACTGTTGAAGTTTATAACCGTACAATTAGAAATAGAACAAGTGTAACTTGATTGGAAGGGTTGCCAGGAGAAAGACTCCTCTTTGTAAAAAGAGAATGGTAGCTCAGCTTGAGTTTGAACAAACCATAAGACTTTCAGAGAAATGTTTTTTCACTGACAAGATCAAATGGAGATGTTTGAATATAATACGCAGCACTACATTTGGCGAAAACTAAACACAGCATATCCGCACAAACACCAGCCGTCAAGAATGGTGTGCTTGTTTTGTAGACACAGGACCTGGACCCTTGCAGTCATTGAATCAAACATGTATATTCTTTATATACCAAAATATTTAAGAGTCATATGTGAGGCCATCTATCCAACAGCTGACGCTTGGCAAAAATTGGGTCATATAATTGGACAATGTTCCCAAGCACACCAGCAAATCTACAACATCTACAAAAATCAAGGTGTTGCAATGGTCCAAAGTCCAGACCTCAACTCAATTGAAATGCTGTGGAGGAATCTTAAGAGAGCTGTACATAAAGGAAAGCCCACAGGCCTGAATGAACTGAAGCAATGTTGTAAAGAACAGTGGGCCAAACTTCTCCAGAAGAATTTGAGAGACTGATAAAGTTATACAAGAAAATGACGACACGTTATTGCTGCTAAAGGTGGTTCTACAAGCTATTGATTCATGGGTTGTACTATGGTTTTTCTATTTTGGCTTCAATTTTGTGGAATAAATAATGAAACAGTGGCTGTTGTGTGTTGTTCATTGGCGGTATTTTCCTAATTTTAAGACCTTCTAAGGATCAGATGCTTTTTTTTTTTACCATGTCTAATATTTAAAACCATAGAATTGTACCTGCAGAAAATGTATACTTTTACATCATATGAGTTACGTAAATCCCCTTCTCGGTTTTTGACCGTACAAGGCGCCTTAGGGCTCTTTCACACGAGCGGATGCCGTGCGTGGAATCCGCTACGTGAAAGAGCCAAGCCGCGCTCTGGACAGCGGAGACACAGAGCATTAACATGATTGATAATGCTCTGTGTCTCTGCTGTCCAAAGCGCGGCTTGGCACTCTTTCACGCAGCGGATTACCCGCATGGCATCCGCTCGTGTGAAAGAGCCCTAAGGCTGCTGATCTTACTGTAATAGAAGGACAGTTAGACCCTACCTCTCATTCATCTGACAGCTGTCACCTGTGGAGGAACCCGAAGGTAAGGCTGCATTCACACGTCCGTGCTGTGTTGCGGACCCGCAAATTGCGGATCCGCAACACACCCGCCCGGCACCCCTATAGAAATGCCTATTCTTGTCCGCAGCTGCGGACAAGAATGGGACATGCTCTATCTTTTTGCGGAGCTGTGGACCCAAAGATCGGGGCCGCGCGCCGCAAATGCGGACAGCACACTGGCCGCATCCATTCCGTACCCATAGAGAATGAATGGGTCCGCACCCGTTCCGCAAAATTGCGGAACGGATGCGGACCCATTTTGCGGACGTGTGAATGGAGCCTAAGGGTGAGAACACACAATGTATTTTGTCCAAGCATTCTGTCGCAGATTCTGTGCTGAAGTTCTTTGGTGCCAATCATATGACTGAGGACTACTTATTGATTTTGAGATCTTTCTAAGACGGAACATGTCTGTTCTTCGTGTGAGTTCTGTGCAAAATTCTCTGGAAGCCATGGAGCTAAAACTGCAGTTGGGGGGAGTATATTACTACTGGGGCCAGTATAGGGGGGATTATTAGGCTACTTTCACACTAGCGTTCGGGGCTCCGCTTGTGAGCTCCGTTTGAAGGGGCTCACAAGCGGCCCCGAACGCATCCGTCCAGCCCTAATGCATTCTGAGTGGATGCGGATCCGCTCAGAATGCATCAGTCTGCCAGCGTTCAGCCTCCGCTCAGCAAGCGGACACCTGAATGCTGCTTGCAGCGTTCGGGTGTCCGCCTAGCCGTGCGGAGGCGAGCGGATCCGTCCACACTTACAATGTAAGTCAATAGGGACGGATCCGTTTGAAGATGACACTATATGGCTCAATCTTCAAACGGATCCGTCCCCCATTGACTTTCAATGTAAAGTCTGAACGGATCCGCTCAGGCTACTTTCCCACTTAGAAATTTTTCTAAGTTATAATGCAGACGGATCCGTTCTGAACGGATACAAACGTCTGCATTATAGGAGCGGATCCGTCTGAGCAGACATCAGACGGATCCGCTCTGAACGCTAGTGTGAAAGTAGCCTTACTATTACTGCATGGAATGACACAATATTTTTGTATGGTACTTGTATTTTCACAAGGACTATCTGTATGACACTACTATTTCTGGTACATTAATGCTACCATTGTATTGCTGCAAGCAGCCTATTGTGCCAGACTACTTAGACATGCTTGTGTATAGAGGCACTCAGCCAGAGTAGAATGTGAAGGAAAAAAGCCCTGGACACATTCCTTCGAGCAAGTCAAATATAGTAACTATGCCGGTGAAAACCAGCTCTTCCAGAAATTGACACCAATCACACAACAATATCATCAAGTGGCGATCACACAGTTCCACGTCAACATCTCCTAAATATAGATAGACACTCAGGCTATTAGTGTTTTTGTTAGTAATAGTACAGCTTTAATTTTTTTTCAGGAATGTCCATGCAGAGTTCGGACCGCCTAGGTCCGTGATGGCGAACCTATGGCATGCGTGCCAGAGAGGGCACGCAGAGCCTTCTCTGTCGGCACGCGTGCCCTAGCCCATATGTATAAAGAGGAGGATCGCTGTCCCGGACTCCAGCGGACTTGCATCATGTGCGCCGAACACAGAGGGGAGGGACTGGCATCAGCGCTGCGAACACAGAGGGGAGGGACTGGCATCAGCGCTGCGAACACAGAGGGGAGGGACTGGCATCAGCGCTGCGAACACAGAGGGGAGGGACTGGCATCAGGAAAAGCCTGCCGGAGAAGGCTGCCGCTAGTGTGACAGTAGCCTAAGTTGGGAAGTGTTCAAGTTACCATTATTTTTCCATTCTGAATAAAGAAAAAAAATAAAAATCCTGTAAAAAAAAAAATCCTGTGCATCAGTTGCACATTTAGCATTTATTTGATCCATTTCTGAATGATCCTTTAGGCCTCATGCACACGACAGTGAATAATGGCCGTGTGACTGCCGTCTAAGTAACGTCCGTCACACAGCCATTTTTAGCACCAATGAAAGTCTATGGGGCTATTCACATGGTCGTTCTTTTAACAGCCAGTGAATAGCATCTGTCCAAAAATAGGACATGTCCTATTTTTGTCCGTTTACACAGCCATGCGGACCCCACTGAAATCAATAAGACCGTTTTTAACAGTCAATTGACGAGTACACTTTCATTAGGGGTTTAAAAAAGTGTCCCCCATGGTTTAAATAATGCCCCCATGGTGACCCGCAGCAAAAAAAAAAAAAAAAAATCACCTCATCCACTTTGCTCGCGGTGCGGCAGTCTCTTCTCTCTTCATTGAGCAGGACCTGCCGAATTACCTGCGATGTGTGTGGTGACGTAACCACGTGGGAGCGCGCAGTGACGTCATCATCGCAGGTCCTGTTCAGAGAAGATAGAAGAGACTGCTGCAGAGCGAGCAAGTGGATAAGGTGTGGGTTTTTTTTCGTGTAAAATCAAGAAAACAGAAAACGGTGGACCATTATGGGGGCATTATTTAAAGCATGGAGGAAATTAAGATGGGGCATTTAAAAAAATTATTCATACCCTACCGGGGGCCATTATTTAAGATGTGGACCTACATTGGGGGCATTATTAAAGCTGAGGGTGCTAACAAAAAAAAAACAAAACACGCGCACACACACTATAGGGGACATTATTAAAGCTGGGGACAGTAAAAAAAAATTCTACACTATGGGGGCCATTATTAAAGCTGGGGTCCTACATTTGTATCATTGAAAGGTCTGTTATTGTATTTTTCTTTTAAAGCAAAAGATGTGAATGCATGAGTTTTTCTAAAATAAAACCTCAACATTAAGGTTAAATTGCCATTGGCACTTTGCGATTAAGTAAGTGGGTTTTGGGTTGCGAGTTGGGCACTCGGTCTTTAAAAGGTTCACCATCACTGGCCTAGGTGGACCTGAAGTGGCTGAAAACTCTTGTGCATTAGGCCAGACACAGACGAGCAAGTTCAATGTGAGACATCCTTTGATGGGATTGCACAGCATTGTAATGATTTATAATGCTATGTGTCCCTGCAAGACCTGGAATCTACTGGAGTACACTGACATAAAGCTGGCAGTGTAATTCAGTAGATTCTAGGACTCACATGGGCAAACCATCTTATAAATCATTATATTGCTGTGTGATCCTATCAGAGGAGCAGAGTTCAGAATGGGAACTCACACTGCCACACGCAGCAAGTTTCTCGCATTGAACTTGTTCACCTGTGTCTGACTACAGGGTACACTTCAACAAGGTGTTATAACTTATGTGAATGGCCAGAGATCCAAATGGGATTTACAGAAATCTATGCACAAGCTGTAGAAACAACTCCATTCAGATGTATGGAACTAAAATATTCAAATCTTCCACAAATAAAGCAGGTAAAATCATATTGGAGTGATAATAATTGTTTTGCAACTTATTTGTATATTGAAATGCTTTACAAACGTCCGTAAAGTTTGTACATAGCCACATTTATAAAAATTGCAAGGTGTTTTAAAACACGATATCTCAGGGTATGTTCAGGCATGCCATTTTGGAGATGTTATTTTCTTTTTTTTATGCTGCTTTTTTTCTTTAAAAAACAGGAAAATGTGCAAAATTCTGAACATACATTTACAAATGCACTAGGAAATTCGGCTTCGCAGCTAATCAAATTTTCCCTGAAATTTGGATCGAAGTCCACTGCGGATACTTCGATTTGCTCAACACTGGTAACTGGCATAAAGTAGAGATGCCTAAAAGAACCCCTTCCCCAACACACACACCAGCAAACTTGGTTAAATGTAAAATGATAATTTTATATAACTGTCAAAAATAATTGTACCGTTTTATATTTTAAATTTGTCCCCAAATATGGTGCATATTTGCAGAGACAACCCATTTAAATTAAATAGGTTGTGCAGGGGTTCTATATTGATGACCTATTCTCAGGATGCCTAGCACCTCTGCCAATCAGCAGTTTGAAGAGGAGGCAGCACCCCCTGCGAGACACTGCCCGTTGTCTCCCTTACAGTGGTGACCTAGTGTAATTACAAGCACTTGCTCCATTCAAGTGAACGAAAGTGAGCGAGTACTTGTGATTAGACTGCACTTCCACAATGACGGGCAGTATAATGAAGAGGAATCAGCGCTCGGATGGAGTTCCTCCTCCTCTTCAAACAGCTGATCAGCGGGGTTGCCGGGTGTTGCACCCCTACCGATCTGATATTGATTACCTATCCTGAGAATAGGTGATCAGTAGAGATGTGTGAAGTTTTGAAAAATTTGATTCAGCAACTTTGCTAAACAAGAAATTTGATTTGTTACGAATTAATTTGCCATGAATTGCTATAAATCAGGTATACCTAGGCCAATCTGCCTAAAAGTAACAGTGGCCTGTAATACTGATGTACAGTAACTCTACAGCTTACAGAACGCATTAACTATGAATATTGGTGCACTACACAATTATGTACACAGCAATAAAGTAGACCTGCATGTAATACTGACGGCACAGTAACGCTCCAGCTAACAGAATGGATTAGCTATGACTCTTGTTATGTACACGGCGATAATCAGAGTCTGAAGTGCAGCAGTCTCCTATGCTCCCCCTGCAGTCTCCCTGTACTCTCCCTCTCCAGTATTGTCCTACACTCTATGTTAACAGTTTGCAGCAAAACTGTCCCTAGTGTATGAGCATCTTGTTACATCTCTCTCTATGATCAGCTCACAGGAAAATGGTGGCGAACGCATGGGATCAGGGTTTTTTAGGGCTCTGCCTAGCTGTGTCATCACAGTGGATGGCTACCTGCGGATTGGCTGGCTGCACGGCATTATGGGTGATCTCGTGTTCCTGGGCTTGTCTCCTCTACACTTACTTTCACTTTCTAACACGTGCAGCCTTTAGGAAAACTGATTAGTTGCCACAAAATGCGAGGACATTCGGATTAGTTTAGAATCAAAGTTTTCCTAAACTTCGGACCGAATTCCACTTCAGATGCTTCACTTCAATCAACACTAATGCTCAGTATAAAGCTCCTGCACAGCCCCTTTAAGAAACATCATATACTGTATTAGATGCCCTGATAAGACTGCTCCAGTTGGGGCAGATGTGCTGTACGGATTTCGCACCACAAATCCGCAGCATTTTACAGTATAAGTGGATGGGGTTTTTAAAAACCCCGTCACATGTACTGTATTTTCTGCACAATGAAATCCACAGCAAATCTGTAGTAAAATCTGCTACAAAATCCACATTCACGTCAAATCTGAAGCTGAAATTACCTGCTTTGTCTGGACCTGGCCTAAGCTAGATGGAGCCAATTTATTAAGACTGGCATTTCATAGGTCAGTCTTAGTAAAAATTCTGGGTGAGTAGGCTGCACCAAATTTATTAATTAATTGTTCATAAATTTACTGCATCTTGGACTGTCCGTGCACCAAAAAAAATAAAATCTCGGTCAGCTATTAGTTTCCTGGTGTAATGTGCGCCAGTTTTATGGCGTACATGTTATTAAATGAGTTTGGCCGTAAAAGTCTACCTGTGGCCTGCCTCCTCCTGACCATGCCCCGGCCCTTTTGGGAAAAGTGGCAAGGGTACTAGAAAAAGCTAAAAGGTCACAAATTCTGTTGTAAAAACTTGTGACAAAATTGACAATTCTTCAACACCGGAAAACTGATGTACAGTAGATAGAGGGCTGTAATAGGTAATCCCCGCTGTGTTCCTCAGCTATATGATGCCGTTCTACTGAAAACTTTTAAATAATCTCTACTGGCCAATAGGAGTAAATATATAACGTGAAGAAACTAATAACAAGTACATAGTATAGATGACATGAGATTACCGAGTGACGCACTGGTACAGGAGCAGGAGGAGATAAGGACCTCCAAACAAGGACTTACATTCTTCATGGAAAATTGATGGATTTCCTTGAGAGTGTAAAATGATTTATTATATCTAGTGCAAATGAAACAATGGCTGTGGCACATGAAAACTATTAGATTAGAAGAGCACCAAGAACATGTAATTAAAGAAGAATAATCGAAAATTGCTAGTAGAACCATTAAAACATAAGCATTTATTAGTATCCTTAAAACGACCTATGGTTGTCAAATGTAACTAAATAATAAACAAAAACACCCTTATTCAAAATAGTCAAGGGCCCAGAGGTAGGTATATGCGAGGATACAACCATGTGAGAAAAAAACCTTTCCCTATAATGATCCTGGTTGATCCTCAGCCTGGAGGCATCACCTAGTGGTGGTGATCTTCCGTCCTCGTACCTGTCCTAGATTGCCCTAAATGCGCCTTAGCAAACCAATCCAGTACCCTATCAACCCGACGCGTTTCCCCCAGTATTTGGGTTCATCAGGGGGTACACATAGAGGGTGGTTAAAATACCCCCCCCCCCTCCCCTTCACCTACAAAAAAGGAGAAGAGGAAAAGTGAAGCCAAAAGGTGGGGCTGGTTGATACCACGATACCTGAAGTGGATATGTGATCCAATATAAAGATGGCTGGGTTCCTCAATTTCATATGCTCTGTCAAGTGTCCAGCCCCACCAAAGGAACCAAGATAAAGCGGACCTGTTTTGAATAAGGGTGTTTTTGTTTATTATTTAGTTACATTTGACCATGGTCTAGGTTCCATTAAAAAGGTATTCCAGGGTTTTATTAGTGATGGCCTGGCCATGAATATCTGATCGGCAGGTGTCCAACAACCCATTTTATTAGTGATCATCTGTTCTGCAATGGGGTAGATCTATCAAAACTGGTGTAAAGAAAAAATAAAATGTTATGGACCTTGGAAGGCAAGGAGGAAAAAATTAAAACATAAAGGTAGATTTATCAAAACAGTTATAAGGGAAAACTGGCTTAGTTACCCATAGCAACCAATCAGATTTCACCTTTCAATTTCCAGAGAAGCTCTGAAAAATTAAAGGTGGAATCTGATTGGTTGCTATGGACAACTAAGCCAGTTTTCCTTTAACTGTTTTGATAAATCTACCTTTATGTTTTAATTTTTTCCTCCTTGCCTTCCAAGGTCAATAACATTTTATTTTTCCTTTACACCAGTTTTGATAGATCTACCCCTGAATGTTAATAAAAGAAACACTTCAGTACGTTGCCTGTATTATCAGCGTCGCTGGTCCCAAAAGTGAAGTGGGTAATGTTCACATAAACAGTCAATGCGTTTTCAGGGTAGGACCACACTGCTGTTTTAGCAATGTCGGATTCTTCACACTAGCACAAAACCGTCAGCATATTCGGACATAGAGAACCAAATCGACCTCCACAAATGTACTCCTCTCCTCCAACACACTCCTGTGGGCTATCGAGGGATGGCACCAATAGTGAAGCACTGATCGTTCCAGTCAGATAAAAAGGTTTATTATACTCACAAAGCCAATCCTGGTTAAAAGCTCATCGCAAACTTAGACGGTGTTTTATGTTTGTGATGAGCTTTTAGATTGGCTTTGTGAGTATAATAAACCTTATTATCTGACTGGAACGATCAGTGCTTCACTATTGGTGCCATCCCTCGATAGCCCACAGGAGTGTGTTGGAGGAGAGGAGTACATTTGTGGAAGGCGATTTGGTTCTCTATGTCCAAATATGCTGACGGTTCTGTGCTAGAGTGAAGAATCTGACATTGCTAAAACAGCAGCGCGGTCCTACCCTGAAAACGCATACCCCTGAATGTTGTATGTATCTGTGGCACCATAACTTATGGTCCGTGGTAGCGGAATCCATAACGGAATTCTTAGATATCCTAAACCTTGTACGCCGAACTTAAAAACATAAGTTCGCTCAACACTAGTCATGGTAGGCAAATTTTTTAACTATCTGAAACCAGGGAAAACCTTTACTTCAAGTGCCACAGGAGAATCATATAAAATAAAAATCTACATTCATTGCAACACTAAGAACGTGATTTATGTAGCTACATGCAGAAGATGTAAATTGCAATATGCAGGTTGCACCTCTAAATAGCCTCAAGACAAGAATGAGAAAACACCTTTGCGATATATCAAATGAGAAATTGATGAACATCTCTATGCTATCACAGCATTTTAGAGATGTTCATAAAGGAGATCTTCTTGATCTGCACATTATGGGAATTGAGAGGGTTTTCAGTTCTTGTCAAGGGGGGGTGACATCAGTAGAAGGTTAATCAATAGAGTCATATTGGATTTTTTTTTACTGGACAGCAGATTGCCTAAAGGAATGAATAATAGGTATGATCTAATCTTTGAATATTAATTATGTTCCTGTCTTTATTGCAGTTTGTACAGGTTTTCTATTTAATCAGTTTTTAGTATGTTACACTGCGCGCTTCTACTAAGCAATTACTGATTATGTAACCATATGGTGAAGAGGCGTGATGCGGGCGGTGAAACGATGTATGGGCAGGAAGTGATGTATGGGCATGTCATTTGGTCATGATTAAGACAACACGTCGAAACGCGTTGACCCTCATGTGATTCTGGTCGGTTCTATGGATTTTAAAAGCATGAGATTAATATTGAAAGATTTAACCTACGGTTTTGTATGCTGGAATATTTTTCTCTTGGATGTAATCCCAGGTCTAGGGGTTCCGTACACAGCCGCAGTAAGCTTGGTGAGCTGAAGCTTTTGATTGTTTGTACATTAACGAGTTTCTGTATACATTATATGCAAGTTTTAAAACCTCCCATCTTTTTGGATGGTGACTGATGGAAATTTATTGATCAGTGTGTGAAAGATCAATTTTTTTTCATGAAGTGAGACAACCCCTTTAAATGATTTTTGTCATGTCCAAATAGTAGCAAATGATGAAATAATATACAAATTGGGCAATAGCAAACACACCCAGCAGAGGCCCCCTGTGCAATAACTATATAAAGGACCCCTTGACCTCCAATAGCTCGTCATAAAGCACCCCCTTAAATCTTTCTGACTAGTCATCCTGAGCCTTTAAACTCATCAATTCAGTCCCTTATTGCAATCTAATGTAAAGTTACAATGTACTTTTAGGTTGGAGATGGACCTTCTTACATTCTGGACCCCTATTTTGCTGAACACATTGCATATATGGTACATCCTCCCATGAAATGCTGTCCAGTAGTTATGTGGGCCTTAGGGTCTCAGAAATGCATTTGTGTGTATAAGGGCACAACATTTTGCCTATATTAATTGAGAAACACAGTCCTGTTTTTAAACAATATTGCTTGGTCATGTGCTGGAATACTACGTGATCAAGGATCAAACTGAAAAGTCATTCTCAACCTTTGCCCATTTCTCAACTATTTTCCATGCATCATCATATTAATAGTGCAATACAGTAACTACAGTAGGAAAAGGTCCATACTACCCTGTGTACAAGCCATATGATCCAGTGCATTGTATCTTACAGAAATAAATGTTAGCAAAAGCTAAAAAAAAACAAGAATACATTATTCTATATTGTCCCTAAATGTAGGACAGGTTTTAAGCCTGAGTTTATCACTGTATGACTTTTTTTTACCAACTTATAAATAGGTCTGAATAGGTATGAAAATCTAAATATAACAGTCACACCTTGGCGAGCACTAGTTCCTGAGGAGGACCAGAGGTGCATGCACCATATGTTATTTTCTCTGGAGCTTGTGCGAGATCTAAACAAGGGATTGACCATGAAGGAAACAAAAAAGTCTATCATTCAACCAAGAAGGAGGGGGGGGGGGGGGGGCAGCAAGCTTGACTTCAAGATCCTCATTTGCATACAGATGGTGGCGGAATAAAAGTTGTTTTACAGCGATCATGCCCATCGGACGACTTAGACATCATTAGAAACCAGATGACATCAGCTCTAAGGTACAGCGGACAGTTTAGAGGCCATTTTTGTGCTGACAGGTTCCCTTTAAATGAAAGTAACAGAGATTGAAGCTTGCTCTTGTGTCTGTGATGCATATGTACACTGTATAATATACAACTGGATTGGTTCGCCTATTCGGATAATGTTGGGTTTTCACACACCACTTAATTTGGCTTCTTGGAGTTATATAACGTAAACTCCCAGTTAACTGGGATACCACAGCAAGAAACCCAGTAATGTTTCAGTGTAAAATGACTGTGTGACATCACAAACTGTAAAACTGCACTTTGTATGGCTATAAAAACTTGGAATATGAGATTACGAGCTGTTTTTCACCTAAGGCCATGTTAAATTGTGATTCAGTTTCAGAGAGAGCGAGAGGTCATGACGTTAAGGACAGCGAACAGAATCTTACAAAAATGGTTTCCAAAACCTAATAACATACCTAATCCTGATATTTACAATTCAGTATATGGTATTACCATAGTTCCTAGGCATCAAGTCTGTTGTCTTAGTTTTATGTCCGACTCTGATATTTCCTTTGTCCCCTATATTCAGTCACTTGCACTCTCATGTCAACTACACCTCAAAAACATCTCCAGAATTCCTCCTTTTCCGAATGTGGGAACAGATAACTCTCATTGTTGCGCTGATCCACTCTTGTTTACTGCAGCTCAATTCTAATTGGCCTCCCGCTCATTAAACTTGTAAGGGTGGTATGCTTAAAGGGAACCTGTCATGTGGATATTTGATTATAATCTAACTAATTATATACAATCATTAACTACTAAAAAGTACCTTAGATGTATTAACTTACTGGTGTGACAGATGGTTACCTCATAATATACACACAAAGATGCCACATGCCGCATGCTAATGAGCTGATTTGAGTCCAGCGTGATGTCATTGAGTCCAGCGTTTTTTTAATTTAGAGCTATAGCCACTCCCCTGCCCACCTGCTGCTGATTCATATGGAAAATAACTGTCAATCAGCAGCGGGTGGGTGGGGAGAGTCAGGAGCTCATGAATATTCATGACTCATCATTATGAGCTGGAGCTTTTCAATACAAGATGTTGGCAGATTGACTGGGTCAATTAAAGAAAGTGACCCAGCATTGTGCAAAGAGAATCAGTCACTTATTTATGTTGCCCTTAGTTAGGACACCATAAAACTGGTGACAGGTTCCCTTTTAAGCATTGCATTGCTTGCAGTTTTTCACTCTGATCTATGTTAGCTGGATGCAGTAGTACGTGATCTATTGGTAGACATTAGAAGCCCACAGCCCAGCCACATCTTTGCCCACTTTTGATCGGCTGTGCCTGAGAAAGCAATGAGCAGTTAGTGACAGTTGGGTGAGTGGCTAGAGCAGAAAGCTTGGGGGTCTCTGGGTCTGGAAAGAACCTCAACATCAGTAGCAGTCTATGACTGTCAAGAGACCACAAACTGCACCTACACTGGTCCTATACTGACCTTCTGATACATAGGTGCAACTTTTGGGCATATAAGACAAACTGTTCATGTCCTTTTGTTGTTCTAGACTTACAGATGCGGCACTGTGAGGGCACAGTTTTTACGACTCCTTTGATACATTCAGCTCTGTGATATTTCCTATTAAAAAGTAATTTGACACAATACATTTGGTGCAGTTTGGAGACTCCTCATTATGGCTTACCATTTCCCCCTCTCTAATACATATAGTAAACATAGCAGTCAGGCTCACCTATCTGTCCGTCTACTAAAAAATGTAAACTTACCCCTGTCACTCATAAATCACTCCACAGTGCTGCTCCTCTCTATCTCTTCACTCGTTTCTGTCTACCACCCTAATCATGTTCTCAGTTCTTCCTATGAAAAACCTCCTCCATAATTCGAACCTCCTACTCCCATCTCCAAGACTTCGAGCTGACCATTTCTCTAGAATGCATTACCCCAAAAAATCTGATTAATTTCCTATATCCATAGTTTACTGTTCCTATTACACAGGCTTAGAATCGGTGCAATTAGCTGGAATGAGTGTTTGTACAATAATTGCCCTGTGTAAATGTGACACCAATCCTCAACAAACAAGCAAACCAGTGGTGTACCTACCACAGAGGCAGACCACATGACTGCGCAGGGGGAGGGGAAATTCTTTAACTTCACTACATTTTCTGTCAGCCGCCACTATGGGGTGCTCTGCGATTCTATAGCTTTTATTGATTTCAATAGTAACTCTATAAATATGCACTGAGCTCCCCCTTGTGGTGGCTGCAGGCAGACAGTTTTATAGTATACTGTGTGACGGGAAGCAGGAGATTTATCAATGTACGCCAGTAAATATAATAAGAAATATGGTGGTCCTCTTTTTCTACACAGAAGTGTGTGACTTTTTTTTATTACACTTTTTATTAAAATTATTTCCTCTTAATAAAAGAATAGTAAATTTGTCAGAAACCTGGGGCATTGCACTTTACATCCCATGTTGCCTTGGCGTTTTTGATGCATGTGTAACGGGAAACTGAGTGGTGCTGGGGGACCCATGCTAACTTTTGCTATGGAGCACTGTGAGATCTATGTATGCCCTTAAAGCATACCGGTGATCACATATTTCATGCTGTACATAAAGTGCTGTGTAATCAGGGATGTGCTGCCGACAACCTCTGAATCTATGTGATCACTACTGCAGACAGAGGAGAGGATTGCTGCATGTAAATGTTGCTCTAACTCAAATCAACAATGAGGCGATTTGAATGACTTTACAAAACTAACAGTCTAGAGGACCAGTTACTCTGGAGCCCGGCCTACTGACCACCCTGCAGTGTTAATACAGACCCAGCAAACAATGAAACGATGGCTGGCTCACAATAATTTGAATGTATTTTTACTAAATCTTATACATAATATAAAATCCAATGCATGAAAAACAGCCTTTACATATTACATGAATAACTAAAAAAACAAAGTTCATACAATCTATTTCATAGACACTGTCCCTTTTAAATACGTAGCTCTCGCATATATAAAAGATAAAAAATACAAAAAAAAGTTAAAGCATTTTCCGAATTAAATACAAACTGACACTACTAACCATACATCCAAAACAAAAGAAATTATAAATTTTTTGTATTTTATATCTTTTATATATGCGAAAGCTATGCATTTAAAGGGACCGTGTCTATGAAATAGATTGTATGAACTTTTTTTTTTGTCATTTATGTATATGTAAAGGCTGTTTTTCATGCATTGGATTTTATACACTGCTCAAAAAAATAAAGGGAACACAGAAAATAACACATCCTAGATCTGAGTTAATTAAATATTCTTCTGAAATACTTTGTTCTTTACATAGTTGAATGTGCTGACAACAAAATCACACAAAAATAAAAAAATTGAAATCAAATTTTTCAACCCATGGAGGTCTGGATTTGGAGTCACACTTAAAATTAAAGTGGAAAAAGACACTACAGGCTGATCCAACTTTGATGTAATGTCCTTAAAACAAGTCAAAATGAGGCTCAGTAGTGTGTGTGGCCTTCACGTGCCTGTATGACCTCCCTGCAGCGCCTGTGCATGCTCCTGATGAGGTGGCGGACGTTCTCCTGAGGGATCTCCTCCCAGACCTGGACTAAAGCATCTGCCAACTCCTGGACAGTCTGTGGTGCAACGTGACGTTGGTGGATAGAGCGAGACATGATGTCCCAGATGTGCTCAATTGGATTCAGGTCTGGGGAACGGTCCACAGCATCAATGCCTTCGTATTGCAGGAACTGCTGACACACTCCAGCCACATGAGGTCTAGCATTGTCTTGCATTAGGAGGAACCCAGGGCCAACCACACCAGCATATGGTCTCACAAGGGGTCTGAGGATCTCATCTCGGTACCTAATGGCAGTCAGGCTACCTCTGGCGAGCACATGGAGGGCTGTGCGGCCCTCCAAAGAAATGCCACCCCACACCATTACTGACCCAATGCCAAACCGGTCATGCTGGAGGATGTTGCAGGCAGCAGAACGTTCTCCATGGCGTCTCCAGACTCTGTCACGTCTGTCACATGTGCTCAGTGTGAACCTGCTTTCATCTGTGAAGAGCACAGGGCGCCAGTGGCGAAATTGCCAATCTTGGTGTTCTCTGGCAAATGCCAAACGTCCTGCACAGTGTTGGGCTGTAAGCACAACCCCCACCTGTGGACGTCGGGCCCTCATATCACCCTTATGGAGTCTGTTTCTGACCGTTTGAGCAGACACATACACATTTGTGGCCTGCTGGAGGTCATTTTGCAGGACTCTGGCAGTGCTCCTCCAGTTCCTCCTTGCACAAAGGCGGAGGTAGCGGTCCTGCTGCTGGGTTGTTGCCCTCCTACGGCCTCCTCCACGTCTCCTGATGTACTGGCCTGTCTCCTGGTAGCGCCTCCATGCTCTGGACACTATGCTGACAAACACAGCAAACCTTCTTGCCACAGCTCGCATTGATGTGCCATCCTGGATAAGCTGCACTACCTGAGCCACTTGTGTGGGTTGTAGACTCCGTCTCATGCTACCACTAGAGTGAAAGCACCGCCAGCATTCAAAAGTGACCAAAACATCAGCCAGGAAGCATAGGAACTGGGAATTGGTCTGGGGTCACCACCTGCAGAACCACTCCTTTATTGGGGGTGTCTTGCTAATTGCCTATAATTTCCACCTGTTGTCTATCCCATTTGCACAACAACATGTGAAATTGATTGTCACTCAGTGTTGCTTCCTAAGTGGACAGTTTGATTTCACAGAAGTGTGATTGATTTGGAGTTACAATGTGTTGTTTAAGTGTTCCCTTTATTTTTTTGAGCAGTGTATTATGTATAAGATTTAGTAAAAGTACATGCAAATTACTGTGAGCTAGCCATCTTTTCATTGATTATTGGCATGAATGGCTCATTCCCAATAAGTACACGTGCATTGGACCATGTAAAAGGGCCCCACAGCCCTTAATCAAACATCAATGTGCAGTACCCTAAAACAGGGTTACTGCAAAAGGGCAATTGTTGTAATGTTATACTGTTTGGTGAAATGTTCTGATTTATTGCATTTGTATACCTAATAGCATTGTATATACAGTTTAGAGTTAACAACTTTGGATCATCCTCTTAGATTTACAGGAGATTGGCTTGGGTCCGCCTCCTGGTTAGTAAATAGAGAGTATAGCACATCTAGAACTCAAGTGAGGACCTACATGTGCAACTCCCCAGATCTAGGCCCGAGCTCAGAGAACCTTCATCTCTGAGACTTCTACAGCCGAGGAAGCTACTTTATCATCAAAGTGCTCCAAAGAGAAGGAAATCAGAAGGTCCAGAATCTACAAGGCTGTGCATTGGAGTCAGCCAGCAAGGTATTGTGCATGTTTATGGTACAGAGACTTTACTACTGTGAGAGGGAACATTGCTAACACACCCTGCCACACTTTGAGATGGTCTGGCCAACAGTATCTTAAATCTTCACCCCTCAACCAGGGGTACTACAACCTTCATCATTGCTGCTGTCCATATGTTATTATTGGGAGGAATTGCACTGTGATCTACTTGGAATTGTGTCTTGTTACTGTTGTATGTAATACTACTATCCTGCGCTTTAGTAAAGAGAGGCTTATTTATTGATACCAACTGGCCTGGTTACTGACAGCACCATTCACTGGTCACTACACTTGCTCTCCTGTTATGCATCCAGACCAACACCTAACACTGAGGGCACCCCAACTACTACCAAGCAGAAGCCTCAACACCAGGGTGCACCCCCCTGTCACTGCACGGCTCTAGGGAGTGCCAGTGTGAAGATTGCCACTGTGATTCGTGGGTTCAACACCATCCACTCCTCCTGGGCTCGCTGCAAGTGTTTGTTATCAAAAACTATATAAGGAAGGAACCAAAACACAGAACCAGTGTAGATCTTTCAATTATATCTATGCATTCTGGGCTCAGCCAATCCTGCATATATAGTAAATGGTGACAGGAGAGAAAGCTGTTGCCAGACACCTCTACCAGTAGATTATCTTTCCGAGAACAAAGCTAAAATCCAGCTTTTCCGACTCGTACCTCCCCGACATCTGATGTTAGGGGAAGGTCGAGAGTCCCCATACACCTTAGATTTGGCTGACATTGAGCTTATGTGCATGGCCAGCTTAATTCGTGCCCTAAAACCATATTTTTTAGGCATGCCTATGACATTTCATAATCTAATTCTTCTACGCTGACACTCCCTATTGTAACCCATACATTCAAATGCACTTCATACATACACAGATACTGGCTGGGTCACTGGCTCATGCAGCTTTATGTAAATTACTTTGTGTTTTTTTCCATAAAAGATGACCGGACCATTGTACAAAAAACACTTACCTTTTGTGCCATCCCAATTTGCTCTTAGATTGTAAGCTTTTGTGAGCAGGGCCCTCTCTCCTATGGTTGAATTGCTGATTAATAGAACAAAAGTAACTGGGCACTCTCAGGATATCTGGACCATTTGAGATTTATTAACATATAATAGCATTAATAACTGTACTTACTGACAATGATAATATAAAACTGTAATTTAAAATACCTATCCACTACACCATAAAACACAATATGCAGTAGTCTAATATGGCAAATACTAAAATATAAAATACTAAAATTTGAGGAATAAAATAGAATATTCAATAATTAGTACGAATATTCGGCAGATATTCTTATGGGAAAGTCTAATATTAAAATTTTTTGGCGATAATCCAATGTCCTTTATGTACGTCCCTTTCGATATATAACAGGGATATCCAAAAATAAGCAAAGACCCAATGCGCAATCAAAGAACAAACTCAAGCGGCGTCCCGCTAATAGCATCCACCAGCAGCGTCTCACTGGAATAGTAATGCAGTTTTTAAATCGCTGGATAATAATTGCTGGATAAAATCGTACGGTCTTACCGTCTCCTTTGATAAGTCGACAAAGATGCAGTTATGGACCTCTGAGTTTGCAGCCCATATCTCGTAGTAAACTCGCACACCAGCAATTGTTTGGCACATGTAGTCAGGGCTTTACCATGGAATCAGGCCTTGCACATTCTTTTCCAAGTATACCTTTCGTGTGACAGAGGGTTCTTTCTTTGCGACTTTCCAGTCAAATCTCCAGCTTCCCAAGTGATCCAAATGTTGGGGTCCTGTCTAGGCTAGACGCGTTTCGGGGTTTAGAAGTACCCCTTCCTCAGTAGCTACCCCGAAACGCGTCTAGCCTAGACAGGACCCCAACATTTGGATCACTTGGGAAGCTGGAGATTTGACTGGAAAGTCGCAAAGAAAGAACCCTTAGTCACACGAAAGGTATACTTGGAAAAGAATGTGCAAGGCCTGATTCCATGGTGAAGGCCTGACTACATGTGCCAAACAATTGCTGGTGTGCGAGTTTACTACGAGATATGGGCTGCAAACTCAGAGGTCCATAACTGCATCTTTGTCGACTTATCAAAGGAGACGGTAAGACCGTACGATTTTATCCAGCAATTATTATCCAGCGATTTAAAAACTGCATTACTATTCCAGTGAGACGCTGCTGGTGGATGCTATTAGTGGGACGCCGCTTGAGTTTGTTCTTTGATTGCGCATTGGGACTTTGCTTATTTTCGGATATCCCTGTTATATATCGAAAGGGACATACATAAAGGACATTGGATTATCGCCAAAAATTTTAAATATTAGACTTTCCCATAAGAGTATCTGCCGAATATTCGTACTAATTATTGAATATTCTATTTTATTCCTCGAATTTTAGTATTTTATATTTTAGTATTTGCCATATTAGACTACTGCATATTGTGTTTTATGGTGTAGTGAATAGGTATTTTAAATTACAGTTTTATATTATCATTGTCAGTAAGTACAGTTATTAATGCTATTATATGTTAATAAATCTCAAATGGTCCAGATATCCTGAGAGTGCCCAGTTACTTTTGTTCTATTATATTTCTCTTTTTGACTGGACTGGGTGAGTCCACTCGACTGAGTGCACCTCTTGGGTCAATAGTTAGTCCAGTGCGTCACATCTATTTTCTTTTTTGAATTGCTGATTAGTTTGATTTTGTTTGTACAGTCTGAATTGTATCATACTGCGGAATATGTCGGTGCTATATAAACAGATTATTACTATAATCATGTGATGTCATTCTCAGAATTTGGTTCATTCACGTAATACAGGCTGCTGTAAACGATGCCGCAATTTGTTGATGGTGCCTGCAGTCTGGAAGGTCATGAGAAACACAAGATAGAAAGCAGCCATCTGACAAAGATCATTAATAGCATCTCAATGACTTTTGCTGAGAGAGAATACGCCAAATTCCACTGTATTATGTAATGCAGCCTATTAGCCAAATGACACACACATTTTTTGTGCCATTTGGGCTAATGAGAGAGTGGCACTATCCCCATACTATACTGTATAGGCTGAGGACAGAATGGCTTTAGCCCTTTCAGGGTGCAATTTTGGAAATTACGGGGGTAATTTATCAAACTGGTTTAAAAGGAAACTGGCTTAGTTGCCCATAGCAACCAATTAGATTCCACCTTTCATTTTCCCAAGGAGCTCTGAAAGAAGAAAGGTGAAATCTAATTGGTTGCTATGGACAAGTAAGCCAGTTTTCCTTTATAACTGTTTTGATAAATCTACCTTTAGGCTTTAATTTTTCTCTCCTCGCCTTCCAAGGGACACAACTTTTTATTTTTCCATTGACCTAACTGTATAAGGGTTTTCTTTTAGCGGAATGAATTGTAATTGTTAAAGGCCCCATACAATGTATTGCAAAACTGTAAAAACATTTCAGTTAGTTCGGGTGGCTTTCACTATATTGACCTTGTGTTTGACATGATCAAAAAACATGTCCATGTTTTTCTTTATGGCATTTACCATGTGTGATACTACGATATTTTATCATTGCAATACTGTTTATGTTTAGCTTTTTAATCATTTTTATGTGATAAATGGGAAGAGGGTGATTTTGAACTTTTAATATTTTCATGTTTTTATGACTTTAAAAACTTTATTTACCTTTTTCATTTTTTTTGTCCTGTAGTTGGATTGCTTGTATTAGTCAGAATAACGCTTTTGTATACCGGAAATTGCGCCAAGAAGAGACCTGTCCCTTCTTGGGGCGGGTGTGGCTTTAAACCAGAATCTGCAGCAAAAATTTTGGCAGCAAAAGCTGGATTGTGAATGGGCCCTTGCAATGATTTTGATTTGTTTTTACAAAAATCAGAAACCCCAATTAAAGGGTTTCTGTCACCACAATTTTTGCTATTAAAAAGGCTGACATTATACATGTGCAAATGTCACCTGAATTTATCTCTGCTATTTAACTCTGAATTTAACACGAGATTTCCCCGGCAGACAGGACCGGCAGGAGGAGACCAACACTGGCCTGGCTCTGTCAATCAAGAGTAGAAGGGCGTGACATAAGGTGGGAGAACAGAGCCTCTAGGAGCAGGTGCAATGTCCCCCCCCCCCCCCCGCTCCTAGAGGCTAATTTGCATATAATAAAAACGAATAGCGGAGTTAAATTCAGGTGACATTTGCACATGTATAATGTCAGCCTGTTTAATAGCTAATGATCTGTTTTTTCTTTGAGCCGTGGATCTGCAAAATACAGGCATCGGCGATGTGTATTCCGCATTTTGCAGACCACACATCGCTGCCACTTAATAGAAAATGCCTATTCTTGTCCGCAATTTCGAACAAGAATAGGACATGTTCTATTTTTTTCGGGAACGGAATTGCAGACCCGGAAGTGCAGATCTGAGATTCCGGATCCGGGCAGCACATCATGCTGCCCCATATAAATGAATGGGTCCGCAATTCCGTTCCGAAAACTGCGGAACGAAATTGCGGACGTGTGAATGGACCCTAAAGGAGGGATCATCCCCTCTATCTCCAGTCTTTTTCTCAAGAACTAAAAACAAAACGTCTTAACACACCTTAATATCTCTCTATCTTTTTTATATACCTACAGTACAGACCAAAAGTTTGGACACACCTTCTCATTCAAAGAGTTTTCTTTATTTTCATGACTATGAAGGCATCAAAACTATGAATTAACACATGTGGAATTATATACATAACAAACAAGTGTGAAACAACTGAAAATATGTAATATTCTAGGTTCTTCAAAGTAGCCACCTTTTGCTTTGATTACTGCTTTGCACACTCTTGGCATTCTCTTGATGAGCTTCAAGAGGTAGTCCCCTGAAATGGTCTTCCAACAGTCTTGAAGGAGTTCCCAGAGATGCTTAGCACTTGTTGGCCCTTTTGCCTTCACTCTGCGGTCCAGCTCACCCCAAACCATCTCGATTGGGTTCAGGTCCGGTGACTGTGGAGGCCAGGTCATCTGGCGCAGCACCCCATCACTCTCCTTCATGGTCAATAGCCCTTACTTTCAAAATTTTCCCAATTTTTCGGCTGACTGACTGACCTTCATTTCTTAAAGTAATGATGGCCACTCGTTTTTCTTTACTTAGCTGCTTTTTTCTTGCCATAATACAAATTCTAACAGTCTATTCAGTAGGACTATCAGCTGTGTATCTACCTGACTTCTCCTCAACGCAACTGATGGTCCCAACCCCATTTATAAGGCAAAAAATCCCACTTATTAAACCTGACAGGGCACACCTGTGAAGTGAAAACCATTTCAGGGGACTACCTCTTGAAGCTCATCAAGAGAATGCCAAGAGTGTGCAAAGCAGTAATCAAAGCAAAAGGTGGCTACTTTGAAGAACCTAGAATATGACATATTTTCAGTTGTTTCACACTTGTTTGTTATGCATATAATTCCACGTGTTAAATCATAGTTTTGATGCCTTCAGTGTGAATCTACAATTTTCATAGTCATGAAAATAAAGAAAACTCTTTGAATGAGAAGGTGTGTCCAAACTTTTGGTCTGTACTGTATGTACATATATACACCCCTCTACAGAAACTATCTGGGGTCGGGAATTAACCGGGTGCGGTCATAGGCTCAAATAAAACCGATAACCGGTAAGTGTAATCCAATCATTCTTTCTCACCTATGACAGCACCCCTGGAGAACAGGCAAGAATTTTTTCTAGGGTGGGACCCACAGCCTGAAGTACTTTACGACCAAATGAAAGACCAAGTTTAAATCCCAGAGGGGAATTCTATTTTTACATACCGGAGATAATTTAGACACTGCTGTTACAAATAGTTTAATCCATGTGTGATCTGCTAACTTAAATTCAAACAAGGCGCTTAAGGCTGAAATCTGGACCTTTAAAGTGCTAGGCCTAAGTTTTTTATTCCACCCCTCTTGTAGGAAATCTAACACAAGCGGGATGTCAGGTGCTTCTAGCACATCCACAGGTTTTTTGGCAAATCTGAAAAAAGTCCTCCAAACCCTAAGGTAGATCTCGGTAGTGACCCTTCTCCGACTGGCCAACAGAGTGTCTACTACTTCCTCAGAGAGACCCCTTTTCTTTAAAATCTCCCTTTCAATAACCAGGCAGTCAGGTGCAGATTTCTCACCTCTGGGTGAAAAACTGGACCCTGAGATAGAAGCTACTGGGATTATGGAAGCACCCAAGGTGTTGCTATTGACATTTTGCGGAGCCAGGAAAACCACACCCTTCTTGGCCAAAAGCTATCACTATTACCGTGGACTTCTGCTCTCTGATCTTCTTGAGGACTCTTGGAAGCAACTTTAGTGGGGGAAAGGCATACAGAAGACCCTGCCTCCAAGACTGGGCCAGAGTATCCACTGCTCTCGGATGTTCCTCCGGAGAAAGAGAAAAGAAGACCTCTACTTTTCTATTTGACCTGGTGGCAAAGAGATCTATCTCTGGAGTACCCCACAAAGCTGCTACTTGGTTGAAAATCCCCTGATCTAGGGACCACTCTCCCTGGTATATCTGATGACTACTGAGGTAGCTTGCTTTCACATTGTCTGAACTTCTTAGATGAACTGCAGAAAGAGATAATAGAGAAGCTTCTGCTAGGCTAAAAATCTGATGAGTGAGAGACATTAGGCCCTGAGCTCTTGTCCCTTCCTGTCAGATGAGCTAGGCCACTGCTGTCATGTTGTCCGAATAAATTTTCATGTTTCTGTCCCTGATGACCGGAAGACTCTGTATCAAGGCTATCCTGATCGCATCCAACTCCCTGAAATTGGGAAAGAGATCTGCTGTCCCAATTGCCTTGTAACAGCAGGGACCCCACATGGGTTCCCCAACCGGAGGGGCTCGCATCTGTGGTTAAGGGGAGAACCGCCTCCCTGGTCCAAGGAACTCCTCTCTAAGTTCTTTAAATCCATCCACCAGCCCAAGGAATCTAGGGTCTGGGAGGACAGAGACATCTCCATGTCCAAAGAGGGGAGAATCCGATCCCAGTGCTGCAGGATCTGTAGCTGAAGAGACCTTGAATGGTACTGGACCAATTACACTCCTGGAATAGCGGATGTCATGAGACCCAGCACCGACATGGCCTCTCTTGTGGTGACTGACAGAGACAAATGAAGAAGCTGAACTCTTGACCTGATCAGTAAGGCTTTCTGCAGGGGTAGTTGGCACTTCTGGGAAGTGGAGTCCAGAATCATTCCCAGAAAACTGCATCTCTGGCTTGGGCGTAGACTGGATTTTTCTAGGTTTATCTCCTATCCCAGCCTCTCTAGAACTTCCCTCAATCAGGCAATCTGACCCTGAAGAATCTGACCTGACCAGGCCACCAGCAGAAAATTGTCCAGGTATGGTATAATGATTATGTCCTGCTCCCTGACGCGAGCCATCATTTCCGAAATAATCTTTGTAAAGACCCTCGGAGCCTGAGAGAGTCCGAAGGGTAATGCTCGGAACTGAAGATGCAGAATCTCCTTCTCTAACTGGACCGCTACCCTCAGAAACCTCTGGTGGCTGGGATGAATGGGGATTTGATAGTATGCATCTCTCAGGTCTACTGTGGCCATGAAGCAGTCCGTAAAAAGATTATTTACTACTTATTTGATGGACTCCATACGAAATCTCTCGTACTGCAGAAATTGTTTAAACACCACGTTTATAATGGTCCGAAAACGAGCCATTTGGTTTTTGGACCAGAAAAAGAGTCGAATAAAACCCCTCTGTCAATTCTTGCTCTAGGACTCTTACGATCACCTTTTTCTCGTAGCTCTGTGTGCTTTTATTGTGGAAAAAAACTGATTTGATACATATGCAAATTAACATAAAAGAGTCATATCTTACTTGTGTGACCAGAGAAGAGTCATATTTTCAAGCTCTGACTCATTTCAGGGTAATTTGCATATGTATCAAATCTGCTTTTATACACAATAAAAGCACACAGAGCTATGGGGACTGGGTATTGCGGACATGCTAGCGGCCATCTAGCAACCCATGGCCTCAGCTCTATACACAAAATCCAGGTGACAGGTTCCCTTTAAGGAAATCATCCCAATCATAATATTAGGGACTTGCCCTTTTACACTATGTATGGTGACTTTAGACCAAGGGCACCCAATAGTTTTATTCCAAGTAGTTTTATTGTGGCCCGTGGACCAGAAAAAGTTGCGCACATGATTTCACTTGCTGGGTTTTAAGGTGATATATAAAAAATCTATCTGGTACAGAAATTTCATGTAATCCTATTGCCAGACATTACATTCCGCAGATCCTTTATATCATTTCTGTATATTGCAGAGGCGCTCAACTTTTACGTCACGAGCAGGTAGAAGGTAACGTAAAGAGTCAGGTCTCTTGCACACGAACGTTGTGAATCCGTTCCGTGCACGGGCAACGTCAGTGCAGCGGCCGGGACGGATCCAGACCCAGACCCATTCAACTTGAATGGGTCCGTGATCCGTCCGCACAGCAAAAAAATAGAACAAGTTCCATTTTTTTGCGGTGCGTTGGTACGGACAGAAACACCACGGAAGCACTCCGTAGTACTTCCGTGGGGTTCCGATCCGTGCTTCCGTTCCGCATCTCCGTGATTGCGGACCCATTCAAGTGAATGGGTCCACATCCATGATGCGGAGTGCACACGGGCCGGTGCCCATGTATTGCGCACCCGCCGTATGCAGGCCGCAATACGGCCACGGGCACACAACGTTCGGGTGCAAGAGGTCTCACTATCCGCTCCAACGACTATGTGCTATCATAAGAACGACTTCCTTGTTGTCATATCTTTCATAGGAAATTCATGTATAAACTTACAGGTATGTGCCTAGCGCAGATATAGTTGTCCTTTGTCATGAAGGCACTTGTGTGTGTCTGTGTTAACTCTAGGTGTTTACTGACATCTGTAATGAAAGAGTCCCTATAATGAAAATCAAACATGTACTGTATGCAATACTTTTCCTTTGACCCTATTTTTTAAGTGATTCTTGTTCCCTATTTGTTTGTTCAATGTAGTAGAGCTAAAATTGTCATCAGGCACAAGTTAACTCATTATCATATCACATTGCATAGCTGACTGCTTCACATTGAAGTGCAGGTGCTTCAGTGAAATATCAAGTTCAGCTCTGCTACATGGAAAATGGTTGCTTCTTCGTCATGTTGCGTCCTGCTATAGCTTTACGTATCACATGAGACTACAATGTATGAAGAACTTACCTGCAAGGTGGCCCGCCATGGAGCTGACAATCAAGAGGGTCCACTTCAGACAAGCAGACATGGTTACATTACGGTCCCCTTGTATACATGTCTTATTTCTACGTGATCATTTCCTGACTCACTAAGTAACCACGCAGCACCTGAGCACTCCCATAGTTTCTATCCGCCTACCAGGGAAGTCCATCTGGGTGTGTGCTCTGTGCCTGCAACCCTTTGCTGTCAGGTTTTCAGAGGGCTTGAAGGGTTTTTCCCATCTCAGATATGTTATTGCATCTCACTTGTACATAAACAGTGTAGCACGGCTGTTTCCATAGTCCTGACCATGTCTAGCGGCGGATAGACAGAGTCAAGAAGGACCCCCATCTACCAGACAATTCAGATCAAACCCCTGGAAGAAGGGAATGCGAAACAGGTTGGGGTGTCTGTTTGTTACCCATTTGGGTCAGTATTATTTTATACTGTGAGAGGGCTTAGTTGTATTACTATTCTTTCAGAACCTGGTTATGATATATATTTATACCATGGTTACTAATAACCTATAGCCCTCTATTTGCACTTTATTGTACCTCATATGATGCCATTATTAATGCGGTCGATGTTTCTGTCCGTTATTATATAGGTTTTTAAACATGATGTATTAAATGAAAATGAATTTTATATGTAATTGGCAGTGTGCTGTTTTGTACGTTTGGCATTTATTAGACCTTTCCAGTGTCGGACTGGGGTGCCTAGGGCCCACCAGTAAAATTCATTCTGGGGGTCCACTGCTCATATGCCTGCAAATATTACCCGTTCACACAGTGGCAGACAGCAGCAAGACTTTACATGGTGTTTGATTATAGGGGTCCCTGCAGAGCCTTTAAGAAGGCGGGAGCCTAGGAAACAAGGACACTGGCTGGCCTGCCCCAGTGTCTAGACGTCATCTCAGCCACCCAATCCATCTGTAATAATAAACTGTTAAATAATCTAGTCAGTGTTATTATTTGGACGTTTAGGCTGGTTGAGATGTTGTACTCTGCCTATCTAAACCTAGTGCAGTCACTCTACTTTGCCATGCGCCAGGTGTCCAGAAGGTGGGGGACTAGTCACCTGTACCCCTGAGGGCATATTTGCATGCATCAGTGTAGTTGGCCCCCAGTCGGACACTGGCGAGGACTACAACTCCCAGCATGCCCATTCTGTTAGTGGGATCTCAGAGGACAATTCAGAGACTGAGTATAAGAGAAGAGGACTACAACTTTCAAGGTTTCTCAGGCTCACCATTTCTCCACTGCTGAACTCCATCCCCACATGCACTGATCACATGATTGTGATATCATCACAGGTCCTTCCCACTTCTCCTTTCCACTGCTGAACTCCATCCCCACATGCACTGATCACATGATTGTGATATCATCACAGGTTCTTCCCACTTCTCCTCTCCACTGCTGAACTCCATCCCCATATGCACTGATCACATGATTGTGATATCATCACAGGTTCTTCCCACTTCTCCTCTCCACTGCTGAGCTCCGGCCCTTCCTGCACTGATCACATGAAGGTGACGTCATCACAAGTCCTTCAGCTCTTGCATTGTAGCAGATTATAGTGCCCGCGCCCCACTCCCACCCCCTTCCCCGTTGAGAATGCCAGGCATTTTTAGTAATTAATAAATTCTGGTTGGGGAATTTTTTTAGGTCCCAGAAAGAGTACATGTCTGGAAAAAAGAGGACAAATAGTCACCCGAAAGTTAAAGACACAACTATGGATATGGTGAAAATTTATGGAGGGCTTTGGCTGAAATTTATAGGACATGTATCTGTTATGGGGGAGCTGTGACTGGCATTTGTAGTGTGGGGTGACTGGCACAAAGAAACTATGGCAAGCAGTTATAGAAGCAGTGGATAAAATGTTTTGGGGCATTGACTAGCACTAATATGGCATTGTCAATCGCTGTCTCTTATGGTAGCACTGTGGTTGCTCTGTTAGATGGGCATAGTGGCTAGCACTTATGGGGGCACTGTGAATGGCATTTGTAAGGGCAACATGGTTGTCAACTTTAGCATCAGTGTGGATAGCTCCTATGTTAGCAATATTGCTGGGAGTGGTAGGGCCAGTGTGGATTTCACTTATGGAGACTCACTGGCAGCAGTTTGGGGGTACTGTGGCTTTTAACTATGGAGGTACAGTGGCTGGCAGTTGTGGGAGCACATTGGCTAGCTGTTATTGAGGCACTGGTGCTATCACCCTTGGCATCACAGTGGACAGAGGTTGCACAATTTTTTCTCCAGAGGAGTAAAAATACTCCTCTGACCATTTCTGAGGAGTATTTTTATCTGAGAAATTTGAAGTAATTCAGATACATGATATATAGGCCTACACTTGCTCACATCTGTGTTGGAGGCTGCATTTGGAGCCTCTGTTGCAGACAAAAAAGCCTTATATGCAGCAATTTTGTGTCCGGTAAAAAGACAGGATCCCGAACGGAAACTGAACAGACTCCATCATAGTTGGCGGAGTCTGTTCAGCTTCTTCCCTGTCAGCTAGGCCAGGTTCACATCACATTTTTTTCATACATTTAATAAACATATATATGTTACTAGACGCCTCAGACAGACGCCATATTGTGGCACCCGTCACCATAGTTACATTGTAAAAAAATTTATAAAAATGATACGTTAGTGTAGAGGGAAGTGGTATAATTGTGCATATACACTGCTGATATCGAGCGTACAGCGAGACGGCCATCATAGTGCCGGAGGCTACGCGTCGCTGTACGCTCAATATCAGCAGCGTGCAGCATCCATTATTGTTTGTTTGGTGCTCTTTTCCCCGCGCTTGACTCCTGAGGAACTGCTAGCTTATGTCCAACAGAGAAACGCGTCGAGCAGGACGCGAGTTAGGGAATCAGTTTATCTGTAGTCAGCCTCAAAGGAGGGTATAGGGATTGTTAGGCAGGTGGCACCTCTTTGTATAGCACACCTCAAAGCCGGGACCCCAGTGAGCCGTATTTTAGGCTCAGGGGATTACTGAATACTAATAGCAGTGGTGCTATATCTCAATAAGGCACACCTGACATCCCCACCCTCCAACAAATGGGGGACAGTGTCTCGATATATATCACTGAGCTATAGAAGCTATAAATGTATGCTGCACAGTAGCCATAGATATATTCACTTTTGGCAGCTAGCCACATTTTAATTAGTAATAGTAAAAAAAAAACAAAAAAAAAACTCACCTCATCCACTTGATCGCGCAGCCGGCATCCTCTTCTATCTTCATTCAGCAGGACCTGCGGTGATGTCACTGCGCTCACCACGCGGTGAGCGCGATGACATCATCGCAGGTCCTGCAGAAAGAAGAGGATGCCGGCTGCGCGATCTAGTGGATGAGGTGAGTTTTTTTTAATTATTTTTAACCCCTCAGGGGAGGGAGGATGGAGGGGGACGGAAGACAAGTGGGCCTACTCAATGCCCAATATGACTACAGGGAGTGCAGAATTATTAGGCAAGTTGTATTTTTGAGGATTAATTTTATTATTGAACAACCATGTTCTCAATGAACCCAAAAAACTCAATAATATCAAAGCTGAATATTTTTGGAAGTAGTTTTTAGTTTGTTTTTAGTTTTAGCTATTTTAGGGGGATATCTGTGTGTGCAGGTGACTATTACTGTGCATAATTATTAGGCAACTTGACAAAAAACAAATATATACCCATTTCAATTATTTATTTTTACCAGTGAAACCAATATAACATCTCAACATTCACAAATATACATTTCTGACATTCAAAAACAAAACAAAAACAAATCAGTGACCAATATAGCCACCTTTCTTTGCAAGGACACTCAAAAGCCTGCCATCCATTGATTCTGTCAGTGTTTTGATCTGTTCACCATCAACATTGCGTGCAGCAGCAACCACAGCCTCCCAGACACTGTTCAGAGAGGTTCACTGTTTTCCCTCCTTGTAAATCTCACATTTGATGATGGACCACAGGTTCTCAATGGGGTTCAGATCAGGTGAACAAGGAGGCCATGTCATTAGATTTTCTTCTTTTATACCCTTTCTTGCCAGCCACGCTGTGGAGTACTTGGACACGTGTGATGGAGCATTGTCCTGCATGAAAATCATGTTTTTCTTGAAGGATGCAGACTTCTTCCTGTACCACTGCTTGAAGAAGGTGTCTTCCAGAAACTGGCAGTAGGACTGGGAGTTGAGCTTGACTCCATCCTCAACCCGAAAAGGCCCCACAAGCTCATCTTTGATGATACCAGCCCAAACCAGTACTCCACCTCCACCTTGCTGGCGTCTGAGTCGGACTGGAGCTCTCTGCCCTTTACCAATCCAGCCACGGGCCCATCCATCTGGCCCATCAAGACTCACTCTCATTTCATCAGTCCATAAAACCTTAGAAAAATCAGTCTTGAGATATTTCTTGGCCCAGTCTTGACATTTCAGCTTGTGTGTCTTGTTCAGTGGTGGTCGTCTTTCAGCCTTTCTTACCTTGGCCATGTCTCTGAGTATTGCACACCTTGTGCTTTTGGGCACTCCAGTGATGTTGCAGCTCTGAAATATGGCCAAACTGGTGGCAAGTGGCATCTTGGCAGCTGCACGCTTGACTTTTCTCAGTTCATGGGCAGTTATTTTGCGCCTTGGTTTTTCCACACGCTTCTTGCGACCCTGTTGACTATTTTGAATGAAACGCTTGATTGTTCGATGATCACGCTTCAGAAGCTTTGCAATTTTAAGAGTGCTGCATCCCTCTGCAAGATATCTCACTATTTTTGACTTTTCTGAGCCTGTCAAGTCCTTCTTTTGACCCATTTTGCCAAAGGAAAGGAAGTTGCCTAATAATTATGCACACCTGATATAGGGTGTTGATGTCATTAGACCACACCCCTTCTCATTACAGAGATGCACATCACCTAATATGCTTAATTGGTAGTAGGCTTTCGAGCCTATACAGCTTGGAGTAACACAACATGCATAAAGAGGATGATGTGGTCAAAATACTCATTTGCCTAATAATTCTGCACGCAGTGTATAATACAGATGTAGGGGGTGGGGCCTTCCATGCGCTCCGGGCCCCCCTTCCCCGCCACGGGCCCCATAGCAGCTGCGTGGTCTGCCTATATGGGCGGTACGCCACTGACCTCAGCTTATGCAGAACTTCCTAATACACACCTCAGCTGCAGCAGAACCTCCCAATACACACCTCAGCTGCTGCAGAACATCATAATCTGATGCTAGAGAACATAAAATGCTTTGATCACATCTGTGTTGGGGCCTCAGACACAGATCAGGTCATAAATGCTGGACACAATTTTTAAGCCTGGCAGATGGAAACCCGTCAGATCTCATAGTCATCAGGATCCGTCGGGTGTCGTCGTCCATGAAGTGGCAGATTCGGAACTGCAGTGATATTCGTTGATTTGCTCCTATGACGGCAGAACAGTGAACGTCACCAGCACAGATCTGAACAAAGCCTAATACACACCTCAGCGGCTGCAGAACATGATAATAGTGATAAGGGAACTATAAGTCTCATCATCACCAGATTGTTATTATTGGAAATTAGGGAGCAACTCAGGGAGAGGTAAAATGAAGAGCACTACAACTCTCAGCATGTCCAGGCTGTTATTATCGGATATGTAACATCCCGGAGTATGTCACTAAACTCTCTCTCCCCGCTACAACATGTTAGGTGTATGTGTATTGTCATCTGGTGTAATCTAACATTGCATTCTTAATTATATGTATTCTCTAGGCCTGTTTTATATATTATGCTGTAATTTCAATGTACACCAGCAGGTAGCAGCAGTATGTAGCAGGATCTTAGCCAGTTTAGTGTTTCTAGACTGGAATAGTTCATTCCAGTCTAGCTCCCCCCTCTTTGGGGAGGTGTGGAATGTTCCCACATCCTGCCTCATGGGGAGGAAAGGAAGTATAGTTAGTGTACCAGCCCCCCTGCTAGGGGAAGGCTGTGTTGGTAGGAGCTCCCAGAGATAGTGATCCCAGACCAGGATCTGTCTCGGCTGAGACCAAAGATCACCAACCCCAGACTGAGCCCTCAGCCTCAGTGCTGGGGACAAGGAAGCAGCACCTCCAGTACTACAGATCTCCAGGACGAACCATTCCCTGCAAGCAGAACTGTGAGTAACTTATCCAGAGACCAGGAGAAGCCAAATCCCTCCTCAGCTAGTCAGGCCCATATCAAGCTGAAGATAGACAGAGCAGAAGATAGATACCTGCCAGATTAACTAGGCATATGATAAGAAGCAGAAGAGATATTGATCCCTGCCACATATTGCCAAGACCTGCTGGGATCCAAGACTATTGCTGTAGCTCGTACGGATTCATGCTGCCATTCAGTAAAGACAAGTTGGATTATGTTACCATTATGATCTCATTTACTGCTACCAAAGTTCCTCAATTACTCCTACTAGCAGCACTCATTTTATAGCAAGTGAGCCGTACCAGGAGTCCAGCCGTACCAAGGTAGGAGACACCGTTGACACTACATAGAGACATTATCCCCACTCTGGCATTCCTCACCTGGTACGTGAGTTACAACACCTTAAAGGGCCCTGTGTTAGTACCCTGCGCAAACTGCAATTGGCGTCACAAACAAATCATAGACTTTTATACACATATCCTGACCCACTGCATAATTGGCCACCGTACCACGATATTACACAGAGAGAGTATAAGGCCGGGTTCAGGGCCGGCACCACCCATAAGCAGAGTAGGCCACCGCGTACTGTGCCTGGGGGCACCGACACTCTGGAGTCCGAATGCCAAGCAGTATGCGCCCCGCCCCCTACTACTTGTGATCCATCTAACATCATCTCCTTGACTCCCTTTGTTCCTGTACTTGCCGCCGGATGCGCTGTGATTGCGAGCCTGAGTTTGTTCAGTCACTTCGGGCAGAGCGAGCTGACACACAGTTACAAGACCGTGGTGTATTTAAATCTCTTTTAACCTGTCTTTCAGAAAAGTTTCTCCTGGGATTCGAACTCACGACCTTTCACATCAGAGGCAAAGTATTTACCCACACAGCTATGAGAGCTGTATAGCCAGTTACTTAACCCCTTAAGGACACATGACATACCGGTACGGCATGTTTCCCGAGTCCTTAAGGACACATGACGTACCGGTATGTCATGGCTTTAAATCGCGATTGCGGCGCCGCGGGGGTTAATCGGAACAGGATGACCGCTGAAATCCTTCAGTGTAATGACCGGCGTCACGCACAGGGAGGGAAAAGGGAAAGCCCTGCCCAAGGGAGAGGGAAAGGTGGTGACCCCTGACTCACCTTGTGGCTGGCACCTGACTGCCCTGACGTCCCTAGACGGATTCCTCACCCGTGCGGCGATCACGTGCCTAAACCCTGGCTTTCCCTATGAGCCCTAGATAGTGAACGGGCCGGTGGGATCGCTAGTCCGCACCACTGACACTAAGAGGGAAACACCAGGGAGAGGACAGACAATACAGACAAACACATACACCCAGGTGGGCGACCACAGCAGACCACAAAGGTCCAACAGGGATCCGGAGGGTAACGTTCTGGACCAACAACCAGAGAACGCAGCAACACAGCTCCAGAGGGTCAGAATAGAAGTCCAGGCAGGAAGCTCTATATCTGGCAACCAGAGAAGTGTGAGAGGGTGTCACGGCTGAAGATGGGGGAAACCCTCAGCCGTGAGGTGCCAGATGCTGTAGGCCTACTCGGCCAGGAGAACAGAATAGGGAGCAGGTCACCTCCTAACAGCGTCCCTACCCTGACCCTAACTCCTAACTGCATGGGCCGACCTTAAAGGTAGGAGGACCCATGCGCAGGAACCTCGGATCCCTAACTCACCCTCCGTCCGGTCCCTGCGCTAGGAGTCAGGGTAAGACGACCTACTCCTCCTAGACGCGGAGGAGCAGGAGTCTCACTGGCCAAGCTGTTGGGAAAAAGGGGAACACAAACAGTTTTACGGGTATGGCAGGCGAACTAGAAGTTCCTCCAACCTGCCACAGCCTTGCTGACTGGATCCCTGAGCAACAGGAATCCAGAACCGTAAACTGCACAAAAGTGACAAGGAAGGTCCCAACAGAACATCACATACAACATGACATACAAGAAGGCATAAACATAAACTTAAATCTATGACCACAGTGGTGGCTCTCACAGGCAGATGGAAAAACACAGGAGGCTGCTATCAGCAAGCATGCTGAAGCAACCTCCTGAGCCCTGCCACAGAGAGAGGTTATATAGGCCCAAAGTGGCCACACCCAAAGGAAGGACACACCCAGTGACATCACAGACACACTGGGAAGGGAGTTAACCCTACACACACCACAGAAGGGAAACTCACAAAAAGGAAAAGTGTCCAACAGATCACACTGTGGCCGTTGCCGCAAGCAACGACATGGGTGGCACACGTGTCCAGGGAGTCAGCCCGAAGGCCGGGACACTGCCACCACATGTACATAATACCACCTAAGGTTGCCACGGGTAACCACAGTGCGGGGAATGATGTCCGTGCGCACACAAACATAAACTACAGTGCACACCAGACATACAAACGTGCATCCACACACAACTCCCCGGGAACCGCACACAAGGCTGTTGTCCGCGGCAACCGCACCGAGGCCAACTACATAATGCCTCAGCTGCGGTTGACACAACAACCAAAACCGCGGGCAACTGTATGCGACTCCCAAGGAGTCACGACCATAACCGTGGCCGTGACACTCCCACCCCTCAAAGCCCCCCCACCAAAAAAAAATACATGAGGGACTCGGACAAGGGGATAGGAGAAGGGGACGTCCACTCTCAGTGCCGGTTCTAAAAAAGGGGTCACTGTCAGCTGCATCCTCTCCCGGCTCACACTAGCCAGTCCGACGAGGACTGCAGCCCGCACCAGCAACAAAGGGGAAAGAACCACTGAGAGATGGACGAAGGAACTCTCCACACACGTCCCCACTCCAGTCGCTGCCAGCAGACACCCCTAACCAGCACGCAGCTGGACTACTTACGGAGTGCTGCCAGCAAACGACCAGAGATGGGAACATGGAGAGGGACGAGGGATCCCCAACACGGACACGGAAGGTAAGGTGGCGGGGAATACGCCACCAACCGTGCCGTTAACGGAGAACCCCCAGGAACGCTCTCCCTCCGGAGAACGCGCATGCAGGCCACAGGGGTATGGCACTGCATGCTGCACCCTCTTTCGAAGGTATGCATACCGCATACCAAACACACACCACGTGTAATAAAATCAGGGGGACGCCACACGAGGCAACGGTGAAGGGATGGCGGGGAAACGCCACTCACCGCGCCATCAGAGGCGAAACCCCCAGAACGCTCTCCCTCCGAAGAGCGCGCATGTACCCCTTCACAGACGGCGGTACATGCTACACCCTCTTTCGAGGGAAGGCATACTCCCACCCCTCAAAGCCCCTCCCAACAACAAAAGGGGAAAGTTGGTGAGGCATAAGAAACAGTGGGAGGGGGGGAGGGGAAAGACAAACAAAAGGGGACACCAACACGGACAACGGTGAGCAAGGAATGGCGGGGAATGCCACTCACTGCGCCGTAAATGGTGAGCCCCATAACGCTCTCCCTCCGGAGAACGCGCATACACCCCATCCGCAGATAGCGGTGCATGCTTTACCCTCTTTCGAGGGAAGGCATACTCCCACCCCTCAAAGCCCCTCCCAACAACAAAAGGGGAAAGTTGGTGAGGCATAAGAAACAGTGGGAGGGGGGGGAGGGGAAAGACAAACAAAAGGGGACACCAACACGGACAACGGTGAGCAAGGAATGGCGGGGAATGCCACTCACCGCGCCGTAAATGGTGAGCCCCATAACGCTCTCCCTCCGGAGAACGCGCATACACCCCATCCGCAGATAGCGGTGCATGCTTTACCCTCTTTCGAGGGAATAACGCCACATGAGATGCCGCTGTGGTCATACTGTCACGGCTGAAGATGGGGGAAACCCTCAGCCGTGAGGTGCCAGATGCTGTAGGCCTACTCGGCCAGGAGAACAGAATAGGGAGCAGGTCACCTCCTAACAGCGTCCCTACCCTGACCCTAACTCCTAACTGCATGGGCCGACCTTAAAGGTAGGAGGACCCATGCGCAGGAACCTCGGATCCCTAACTCACCCTCCGTCCGGTCCCTGCGCTAGGAGTCAGGGTAAGACGACCTACTCCTCCTAGACGCGGAGGAGCAGGAGTCTCACTGGCCAAGCTGTTGGGAAAAAGGGGAACACAAACAGTTTTACGGGTATGGCAGGCGAACTAGAAGTTCCTCCAACCTGCCACAGCCTTGCTGACTGGATCCCTGAGCAACAGGAATCCAGAACCGTAAACTGCACAAAAGTGACAAGGAAGGTCCCAACAGAACATCACATACAACATGACATACAAGAAGGCATAAACATAAACTTAAATCTATGACCACAGTGGTGGCTCTCACAGGCAGATGGAAAAACACAGGAGGCTGCTATCAGCAAGCATGCTGAAGCAACCTCCTGAGCCCTGCCACAGAGAGAGGTTATATAGGCCCAAAGTGGCCACACCCAAAGGAAGGACACACCCAGTGACATCACAGACACACTGGGAAGGGAGTTAACCCTACACACACCACAGAAGGGAAACTCACAAAAAGGAAAAGTGTCCAACAGATCACACTGTGGCCGTTGCCGCAAGCAACGACATGGGTGGCACACGTGTCCAGGGAGTCAGCCCGAAGGCCGGGACACTGCCACCACATGTACATAATACCACCTAAGGTTGCCACGGGTAACCACAGTGCGGGGAATGATGTCCGTGCGCACACAAACATAAACTACAGTGCACACCAGACATACAAACGTGCATCCACACACAACTCCCCGGGAACCGCACACAAGGCTGTTGTCCGCGGCAACCGCACCGAGGCCAACTACATAATGCCTCAGCTGCGGTTGACACAACAACCAAAACCGCGGGCAACTGTATGCGACTCCCAAGGAGTCACGACCATAACCGTGGCCGTGACAGAGGGGAATATAAGGAGGTTGGGAGTACTGGACAAGGAACAGCTGAGGAGAAGGAGCTACGGATCCCTGAGTGAGCCAAAAAGGGTTGCAAAGCAAACCCAGAAAGCTACCATAAGGAAACAGCCCTATCTTACATAGAGCGCGCAGCCAACCTGTAACGGTCACGTCCACACACACACAGGGGGAAGGATAGTGACCACTGCGCTCCACCCTCACCCCTGGCCCTGCCTACTTGCCTCACGAGTCCTGATGACAAGGGACAACTGGACGACAGTCCCTAACTTAGGATACGTGCACGGAAGACAGACAAGACAAAATACGGAACATGAACGAATATCAGGACGGATGCGCAGTACAGGAGGAGCAGGCAAAAGGATCGTCAGGGAACGGAATCAGGTGAGTATTCAGTAGTCCAAAAAATAGCCAGGAACCTAGAAATTAACAGGCAACCTGTGGCTAGCAGGCTGCCTGTATTTATAGTGGGGAGTGAGGGTCATGTGACATGGCCAGCGTCACATGACCGACAGACCAACCAGTTGAGCACCGAGTGATCAGCTCGGCGCTCAAGGCAGACTTAGGAACAGGGAGCCACCCAGCTAGTAAAGCCGCCCTGGGAATGAGGTCAAACACAGATCCTCATTCCCAAAGCTAAGCAACAGTTCTGCGGGCAATGGGGGACCGAGTGCACCTTCGGAACCCTGTTACACAACCGCTGCGACTTCCTGACCCCGGGTATAACGGAGTCAGGCGTGGTTCTTGACACCCTCGTGACATTCAGCGGGCATCCTGTAACAACGCCGGGGGGGTCATTTGACCCCCCTGTAATCAGCGATCGCAGAAAACCGCAAGTTTGCTGCGTTTCCGGTCTATTCGGGTCTCCGGTGACCCGATGAACCGGAAAAAGACTGTGATCGGTGGCGTGATTACACAGATTTGAAGAGGCGGTGCTGGCCCTGGTGCTGAATGCTGCTGTCCAGGGTGCTGATTGGTGCAGGGGAGAGAGGCGCGAGATTCAAACTTCCTGCGCTCCTCTTCCTGTTCTTCACGAGCACCCTGCAGCACCGTCCAGCACCAGCTCCTGAGTCCCCCCTAATCGTCATCCATCACCCTCCTGCACCCATCGCCCTCCAGGTAGGTTAGGGTCAGTGAGGGAGATGCACCGTTAGGCAGGGATAGAAGAAAAAAGTTAGTTAGGAAAAAAAAAAAAAAGCACTTGTATCTAAACTTTTTTTTGTTTCAGCTTCAGACCCTAGACCCCCCCCTGCCACTTGCCCCCCCCCGTCCAGCCCAGTGTCAGGCAATACTGGAGTGGGGACATCCTCTACCAGACCCCACTCTACAGTATGGCCATGACACGCTCCCGGTTTGAGGCCATCCAGAAATGTCTGCATTATTCCGATAATGCAGCATGTCCCCCCCGAGGTGATCCTTTGGGGCCAAATTTGAGCAGGCCTACGTACCTGGAAGGGAGGTCGCGGTTAATGAGTTTCTCGTTGCGTTCAAGGGGAGACTCAGTTTCCACCAATACATTCCCACTAAGCGGGCGAGGTATGGCGTGAAGCTATACAAAATTTGTGAGAGTGCCTCAGGGTACACTTACAAATTTCGTGTGTACGAGGGGCGAGATTCCCGTATTCAACCCCCAGAATGTCCCCCCACTCTGGGTGTTAGCGGGAAACTCGTGTGGGACCTTATGTACCCACTGCTAGATAAGGGTTACCACTTGTACATGGACAACTTTTATACTAGCATTCCCTTGTTCAGGTCCCTTGCCGCCAGATCCACGTTCGCTTGTGGGACCGTGCGGAAAAATCAGCGCGGCCTCCCTGCCCACCCCCTCCAGGTACCTATCCCCAGGGGTGAGACCCGTGCACTTACCAGTGGAAACCTGTTGCTGGTCAGGTATAAGGACAAGAGGGATGTCCTTATGCTGTCCACAATGCACGGTAATGGCATCACCCCTGTCCCTGTGTGAGGTACCGCGGCAATGGTCCTCAAGCCCGATTGTATCGTCGACTACAATCGGTATATGGGAGGAGTTGATCTCTCTGATCAAGTCCTCAAGCCATATAACGCCATGCGCAAAACCCGGGCATGGTACAAAAAAGATGCAGAGTATGTCACAAGAGGGGGATACAGAAGGACACCACCACTCAATGTGACACTTGCCCCGATCATCTGGGCCTCTGCGCCTAGAGAACATAAAAAACTATGTCTCTCAGACTTTGGAGACACGGAAACAATTTTTTTTTTATCCAAAAATATTAGTTTTAGTGCAGGCATCCTCAAACTGCGGCCCTCCAGATGTTGTAAAACTATAACTCCCAGCATGCCCAGACAACCTACAGCCATCAGCAGGGCATGGTGGGAATTGTAGTTTTACAACATCTGGAGGGCAGCAGTTTTAGGATGCCTGCTTATTGTTTCCAAAGTCTGAGAGCCATACATATTGGGCATCGCTGCGTCCGTAAAAATCTTCTCTATAAAAGTAACATGTAACCCAACCCCCCTGGATGAACAGCGTTAAAAAAAACACGTGTAAAAAAAAGCCATTTTTGGACACCTAACATCACAAAAAGTGTAATAGCGAGTGATAAAAATGTCATATGCACCCCCAATTAGTGCCAATAAAACCGCCATCTCATCCTGCAAAAAATGAGCCCCTACATTAGATAGTCGCCCAACTAAAAAAAAAAAAAAAATTTAGCTCCCAGGCTATGGAGATACTAAAATATTTTTTTTTGGTTCCTAAAATGATAATATAGTGTAAAATCCAAATAAATTCTAAAATGTAGACATATTAGGTATCGCCGCGTCCGTAAGAATCTGCCCTATAAAAATAACATTTGACCAAACCCCTCGGATGAACAGCGCTAAAAATATAAAATAAAAACGGTGCCAAAACACCCATTTTTGGGCAAAATTTCCATTTGAATCCTTTTTTTCCGGTAATAAAGCAAGGGTTAACAGCCAAACAAAACTAAATATTTAAAGCCCTGATTCTGTAGTTTGCAGAAACACCCATGTGGTCGTAAATGGCTATATAGCCACACGGCAGGGCGTAGAACGAAGGGAACGCCATATGGTTTCTGGAAGGCAGATTTTGATGGACTGTTTTTTTTTACACCATGTCCCATTAGAAGCCCCCCCTGATGTAGCCTAGACTAGAAACTCCAAAAAAGTGACCCCATCTAAGAAACTACACCCCTCAAGGTATTCAAAAGTTACTTTACAAACTTTGTTAACCCTTTCGGTGTTCCACAAAACTAAATAGCGAATGTAGAAACAATTTTAGAATTTACATTTTTTGTTACCTTGCCTCAAAAAAGTGTAATATAGAGCAACCAAAAATCATATTTACCCCTAAAATAGTCCCAAAACAACAACCACCTTATCCCGTCGTTTCCTAGATGGGGGTCACTTTTATGGAGTTTCTACTCTAGGGGTGCATCAGGGGGCTTGAAAGGGTACATGGTATAAATAAACCAGTCCAGCAAAATCTGCCTTCCAAAAACCATATGGCGTTCCCCTTCTTTTTGTCTATGTCCTGCCGTTTAGCCAAATAGTACAGGGTGGGACATTTATATGGATACACCTTAATAAAATGGGAATGGTTGTTGATATTAACTTCCTGTTTGTGGCACATTAGTATATGTGAGGGGGTAAACTTTTCAAGATGGGTGGTGACCATGGCGGCCATTTTGAAGTCGGCCATTTTGAATCCAACTTTTGTTTTTTCAATAGGAAGAGGGTCATGTGACACATCAAACTTATTGGGAATTTCACAAGAAAAACAATGGTGTGCTTGGTTTTAACATAACTTTATTCTTTCATGAGTTATTTACAAGTTTCTGACCACTTATAAAATGTGTTCAATGTGCTGCCCATTGTGTTGGATTGTCAATGCAACCCTCTTCTCCCACTCTTCACACACTGATAGCAACACCGCAGGAGAAATGCTAGCACATGCTTCCAGTATCCGTAGTTTCAGGTGCTGCACATCTCGTATCTTCACAGCATAGACGATTGCCTTCAGATGATACGAGATGTGCAGCACCAAACTACGGATACTGGAAGCCTGTGCTAGCATTTCTCCTGCGGTGTTGCTATCAGTGTGTGAAGAGTGGTAGAAAAGAGTTGCATTGACAATCCAACACAATGGGCAGCACATTGAACACATTTTGTAAGTGGTCAGAAACTTGTAAATAACTCATGAAAGAATAAAGTTACGTTAAAACCAAGCACACCATTGTTTTTCTTGTGAAATTCCCAATAAGTTTGATGTGTCAAAGGACCCTTTTCCTATTGAAAAAACAAAAGTTGGATTCAAAATGGCTGACTTCAAAATGGCCGCCATGGTCACAACCCATCTTGAAAAGTTTCCCCCCTCACATATACTAATGTTCCACCAACAGGAAGTTAATATCACCAACCATTCCCATTTTATTAAGGTGTATCCATATAAATGGCCCACCCTGTAGTTTACGACCACATATGGGGTGTTTCTGCAAACTACAGAATCAGGGCAACCCATATTGAGTTTTGTTTGGCTGTTAACCCTTACTTTATTGCTGGAAAAAATGGGTTAAAATGGAAAATTTTCCAAAAAATTGAAATTTCTAAATTGTTTCTCCATATGCCATTAACTCTTGAGGAACACCTAAATAGTTAGTTTGTAAACCCAGTTTTGAATACCTTGAGGGGTGTACTTTCTTAGATGGAGTCACTTTTTTGGAATTTCTATTCTAGAGGTGCAAGGGGGGGGGGGCTTGAAATGGGACATGGTATAAACAAAACCAGTCCTGCAAAATCTGCCTTCCAAAACCCATATGGGGTTCCCCTCTTCCTATGTCCTCCTGTTTAGCCAAACAGTAGTTTACGACCACATATGGGGTGTTTTTGCAAACTACAGAATCAGGGCAACCCATATTGAGTTTTGTTTGGCTGTTAACCCTTACTTTATTGCTGGAAAAAATGGGTTAAAATTAAAAATTTTCCAAAAAAATCTAAATTCTTAAATTTTATGTCCATTTGCCATGAAGTCTTCTGGAAGACCTAAAGGGTTAGCAAAGTTTGTAAAAACAGTTTTGAACACCTTGAGGGGTGTAGTTTCTAGAATGGGGTCATTTTTGGATGGTTTCTATTATGTAAGCCTCACAAAGTGACTTCAAACCTGAACTGGTACATAAAAAGTGGGATTTGGAAGATTTCAGAAAAATTTCAAAATTTGCTTCTAAACTTCTAAGCTATGTAACATCCCCAAAAAATAAAATGTCATTCCCAAAATGATCCAAACATGAAGTAGACATATGGGGAATGTAAAGTCATCACAATTTTTGGGGGTATTACTATGTATTACAGAAGTAGAGAAACTGATACTTTGAAATTTGCTAATTTTTCAAAATTTTTGTTAAATTTGGTTTTTTTTTATGCAAAAAAATTTACTTTTTTGACCAAATTTTAGCAGTGTCATGAAGTACAATATGTGACGAAAAAACAATCTCAGAACGGCCTGGGTAAGTCAAAGCGTTTTAAAGGGGGGGACGGTCCAAGGATTTTTGTCAACACAATCGAATCTACATTTTGCCCCCCCCCCATCATTTCACATTTCTTCCCCTCATGATTCATGTCCATTTTTTACCCCCCCATGTGCTAATATCATAGTGCCATCCTCTCCCCCTGCCCCCTAATGTGCCAGTATCAAGTGCCTCTCTCCTCCCCCCTCAATGTGCCAGTATCATGGCGCCAATGGGATTTCTTGCCTTCTAAATGGGGTTGGGACCATCAGTTGCGTTGAGGAGAAGTCAGGTGGATACACAGCTGATAGTCCTACTTAATAGACTGTTAGAATTTGTACTATGGCAAGAAAAAAGCAGCTAAGTAAAGAAAAACGAGTGGCCATCATTACTTTAAGAAATGAAGGTCAGTCAGTCAGCCGAAAAATTGGGAAAACTTTGAAAGTAAGGGCTATTTGACTATGAAGGAGAGTGATGGGGTGCTGCGCCAGATGACCTGGCCTCCACAGTCACCGGACCTGAACCCAATCGAGATGGTTTGGGGTGAGCTGGACCGCAGAGTGAAGGCAAAAGGGCCAACAAGTGCTAAGCATCTCTGGGAACTCCTTCAAGACTGTTGGAAGACCATTTCAGGGGACTACCTCTTGAAGCTCATCAAAAGAATGAAAAGACGAAAACATGCAATGCGACAATTTACTGCAATATAAAGTACAAAATTGCATAAAAATTACAAGTGCTACACTATAAGTGAGAGATACTTGGCAAATCGTTTTGTACAAAATAATCTGAGCCCGTCTGCCGAACGTCAAGGCACTCTCTATTAGACGGGTTCCTATGCTAAATTCTACCTGTTAGGCGCCATGACGGCTACCATACACTTCAGGGAGTGTAGGTTACACAGCAGGCCCCCTCCACAGCATCACCGCCGCCAATGGATACCAAGGGTTGCAGTGAGAGTCCACAAACTATCTCAATCCTGGTGCAATGGCTTCAGTGAGTGAAGTGGAGCAGGCCTGACTATGTACTGACACTAATTAAAATCGGCCTGTAAGGCAGACAGGGTGGTCAGGAGTGCATGACTGGGGAGGCAGCCACACCTCCAGTACAGACTGCAAAGAAAAACCAAAAAAGGGGGTCAGTCAGCACACCAAACCGTAGGAGCACATTGCTAAGGCAAGGAACAACATGAAAAGACGAAAACATGCCACACACCAAATAACAACGTTTCGGTTCGCACACTGGAACCCTTTTCAAGCAGTGATACAAAAAGGGGGGTGCACATAGTGTATATATAGCATGTTGCATATCAATTAATCAATAACATCATTAAGTATGAAACATGTTAAAATTCATAAATTCATGTGTCAAAATCCAAAAAAGCATGATTCAAAAACAAATGAGACATATGTGCAATATGTATGTGACAGCAATATATATCCCAACAGTAGTGTTTGTACATAAAAGGACTCTAAGTCACATTTCATAATAATTGAAACATTCATTAATACCCAGGTGATTGCATATAAACATGATTAAAAGCAATAGTTGAACGTTTTTGACCTGATGAAGATCCGAGCGACACATGGAGATCTGGCATGGTGCCTGGACAACTGTGCCTGCGCAACTCTGTTGCGCATACATCAATAGTTTAGATCGTCTTTTATGAACACATGTATCACCTGATCTCCAAATCAGCTGATCTAAAGGTCAGGTGACCAGAGTGTTGAAATCACATGCGGCCTGTTTGTAAGTGTTGCTCCGGAGACAATCACGTGTTGTAAATGTTGCTACGGAGTCAATCACGTGTCTCAGGTCCTGCAGTTTCTAGGTAAAACTATCGCAGGATCTGTGTCTTTACTCACTTTTTAGGAGGATAAAGCCAACTTTATAAAAATAAAGCAAGCTTCCATCGCCCCAAGTTAGTGACGTCTGTCCACAACCGCAAATTCCCAGACAACGGAGAGAAATCTCAATAGGAAGTGATACGTGCCGACAAGCATAAGAAGCAGATTACAATTCTGCATTAAAGGGGTCCTCAACATCTGCAGACATCGCTAAATGTCATCAGTTGTATCAGTAGGCGGCTCAGGCCATTCCGCACTTGTCCCCAAGTGCAAGCATCGTCGTGCCCGCCAACCCCCAAAAAACAGCAGAGTAAACCTGTAATGAAGACCGGATTTGCCCCCATATATATCTCCTCAAACGATGTTCGAAGAGAATATCGGGTGACCTGATCTCAAACTGTCCAAAGGGGATTATTGAAGGTACGCAAGGCTTCCATTCCTAGGAGCTCCAGCCTACTTCATTTACATCCCACTTATTACTATAGTAATAATCTGCAACTCATCCCAGTCGGAACCAGGTACAAACTGTACCAAACTAGGTCCAAGAGTTCCAGGTGAGGAAAGAACACACATATAGGTAAGGCTGGTTCCAGCCTGCATTTGTGGGAGGGGCGTCTGGCCTTATATTCTGCTCACTCCAGTCCAGCCAGGCGCCCGAGCTTCACGCATTACTGCGGCTTACGCTCCCTCCTTCAGTATCGTCACTTCCGGGTATCGCGGTCACGTGCCTCCGCCGCCAGTTCCGCCGCCAGCCTGCCAGGTAATCGGGGTGTTGCGTCCCCGCTCTAGTTTCACGTTCGCCCGGGTTACTGGCTTTGGGGGGTTGCCCGGTGGGATGCCGCTCTCCCCCAGCATGTTCCGCCCACGCAGGCACAGGCGGCTGGGTCGGGGGAGCGGTGTCCTAACTCAGCACGCTTCCATTTATGCCGCTCTGCATAAGGTTCATTAAAGAGTTAAGGGGCCAGCGGCAGAGCCGCGGCGAGGCTTTGTTTGCATGCTCTAAAAGTACTCATTAATTCTGTTGTTTTGGTGCAGGGGTACTCCTGTGTCACGGCGGGGTTTTGTTTGTATGCCTTTATAACAGCGCTGTCTGCACTTGAGGTACTCGCAAATTCTGATGTTATGGTGCAGGGGTACTCCTGTGTCAGGGCGAGTCGGTGTGTTATGCCTTGGAAGCTGCGCTGTCAACTCTGGAGGCATGCACGGTTCTGAGGTTTGGTGCAGGGGTACTCCTGTGTCCAGGGGGGCTTCGCTACATTCATGCCTCCTAAACCCCTCCAGCAGGTCACCAGCGGGTTTAGGAGCTACAATGCTGGTTGGTTAAAAAAAAAAAAAAAAAAAAGGGGGGGGCGTTATTAAAAAAAAAATAAATAAAAGAAAACAATATATCAATTCACGCTTATTTCAGGGTTCGAAATCCTCCAGCATCATGGTGCCAGAATTTGCGAGGGGATTTTTTCACGTTACTTCCCGGTTCCCCCTTTTTGCGGGGTCCTGGGATCACCCAGGTTGTCAATGTCCCTGGATCGCCCAGGTTGTCAATGTCCCTGGATCGCCCAGGTTGTCAGTGTCCCTGGATCGCCCAGGTTGTCTGTGTCTCTGGATCACCCAGGTTGTCAATGTCCCTGGATCGCCCAGGTTGTCTGGGTCCCTGGATCGCCCAGGTTGTCAATGTCCCTGGATCGCCCAGGTTGTCTGGGTCCCTGGATCGCCCAGGTTGTCAATGTCCCTGGATCGCCCAGGTTGTCAGTGTCCCTGGATCGCCCAGGTTGTCAATGTCCCTGGATCGCCCAGGTTGTCAGTGTCCCTGGATCGCCCAGGTTATCAGTGTCCCTGGATCGCCCAGGTTGTCAGTGTCCCTGGATCGCCCAGGTTGTCAGTGTCCCTGGATCGCCCAGGTTGTCAATGTCCCTGGATCGCCCAGGTTGTCAATGTACCTGGTTCGCCCAGGTTGTCAATGTCCCTGGATCGCCCAGGTTGTCAGTGTCCCTGGATCGCCCAGGTTGTCAGTGTCCCTGGATCGCCCAGGTTGTCAGTGTCCCTGGATCGCCCAGGTTGTCAATGTCCCTGGATCGCCCAGGTTGTCAATGTACCTGGATCGCCCAGGTTGTCAATGTACCTGGATCGCCCAGGTTGTCAATGTCCCTGGATCGCCCAGGTTGTCAATGTCCCTGGATCGCCCAGGTTGTCAGTGTTCCTGGATCGCCCAGGTTGTCTGTGTCCCTGGATCGCCCAGGTTGTCAGTGTCCCTGGATCACCCAGGTTGTCAGTGTCCCTGGATCGTCCAGGTTTGTCAATGTCCCTGGATCGCCCAGGCTGTCTGTGTCTCCGGTTTATTCTTAGGGTTTGTTTATGTTCTTTAATTCTATCGTTGTATTGTTCCTCCCTTTAGTTCGGACTTTAGTTGTACGCGTTCTACGTTTTCGACCAGGCAATTCCGGAGCGCTCTCTGCTCCATCTTTAGCATTTGGGGTTTTTGGGGCCGTGCTTCCAAATCCATTCGTGTCCTACCAGGTAGGTGGTTCGTCCGATGGGCATTTTTTTACTTTATTGTTTCTCACATTCTTCCGTCCGGCCTCTTCGCATACGTCTGTATCGTTGCTTTTTCTAGGTGTTCTTTACTCGTCTTTTTTCTCAGGTCAGATATGTCCCACGTCTCCTCCGATATGGTCGATAACGTCTCCATGCCTGGAACTCCCGTCTCTGGGCGCGACAGCGGTGCATCATTAAGAAGCTGGACGGTGCCTAGATTGGTCGCCGAACTCAACCGCAGGGGGATACGGCATCCGGCGTCTGCTCGCAAGGCCGAATTGTATCGCCTGCTGATGACGGCCCCGGCCCCGATGGCGGGCCCTTCCAACCCGGATGCTATACAGCTGGCCTTAGCTCAGATTCAGTCGTCCATCACTGGGCTGGCTGGCTCAGTTTCGGACATTCAGGCTAGGGTAGCGGTCCTGGAATCCAGGCCCACGGTTCCACCGCAATTTCCAGGGTCGGCAGTCACCCCTGCCATTCCGCTGGACGTTGCAGGTAGGCCTTCTGTCACCCCTCAGATCGCCCCTTCCCACTTTGTTCCCGAGCATATTAAAAAGGATATCCTGGCGGGCAAGGACGTGAATCTCGCATCCATCCTTATTGCCTCCCAGGATATTTCAGAGAATCGGGTCGTCAACTGCGGAGAGGTTTCTGTGGTGTTGAGAGCTAAGGATGCTCGGCTCAATAGAAAACTATCTATGTCCGAGTTTGTCCTGGCCTTCAGCCTTTACAGGGACGTGGTGTGTTCTGCTCAACCAGATCGCAGGGAAGAGCTGGACACTTACTTGTACCGGATTACGGACTTGGGGCACAAATACGGCGGCACGGCATTTTACGATTATCATCGTTCTTTTTCGGCTAAAGCCGCGGCCGCTTTGAGTCAGTTCCAGTTCGTGTCTAGCTGGGCGGAGCTGGATATGGAATTGTTTTGCCGGCATTTTGCGGGTCTCAAGGCCCCCCTCTGTGCTACCTGCCAGTCCATTTTTCATTCTACCGACTGGTGTCCCAATCCGGTGCAAGCCCCACAGTCAGCCCCCTCGGCAGGTCCTTCTGGGTCATCCAGGTCTTCCCCGTCGTTAGATAAGCTGGGCAGACCCATCGTGTTTCTCGGGTGCAACCAGGTTTGCAATAACTTTAACGCCAAGGGATGTGCCTTCAATTCCTGCCGGGCGCTCCATATTTGTTCCCTTTGTTTTCGGGCCCATCCCCGCTCCTCCTGTCCCAGGAGGGCAGCCAAGGATTCCTGACTAGCCGACATTAATTTGGGGTTACTGGCTGCTCTTCTGCGGGACCACCCTGATCGGCTTTTTGTCTCCTTCTTGTTGGATGGGTTCCGAGAGGGTTTCCATACGGGCCTCATTACTCTCCCGCAGGGCTGTTGGACGGGTCCTAACCTGTTATCCGCGGCCAGCGATCCTGAGGCTGTCACCTCTCTCATCCAACTGGAGGTCGACAAGGGGTTTGTCATCGGTCCGTTCTCAGACATTCCTTTCCAGTCCTGGCGCATCAGTCCCATTGGTCTTGTTACTAAACTGTCATCTAATAAAAAGCGTCTCATTTACGACCTCTCTGCGCCTCATATGTCGGCCATCCCGAGTCTCAATTCTCTCATCCCATCCGAGGAGTATTCAATGCAATATTCCTCGGTCGACGAGGCAATTCAGTACATTTTGCTGGCAGGGGCCGGGGCTTGGTTGGCGAAAGTAGATATAGCCGATGCTTTCAAGCAGCTTCCTATCCACCCACAGCTTTGGAAGTATTATGGCTTCAAGTGGGCGGGCAATTACTACTTCGCCAACCGTCTCACTTTCGGGTCTAAAAGTAGCCCGTGGCTTTTCGACCAACTAGCCAAAGCACTGCACTGGATCCTTATCCATCATGGCGGGTTATCCATGGTAGTTCACTACCTGGATGACTTCCTTATGGTAGAAAGTCCTAGTCAGGTCCCATCCATTCCTCACACTCTTTTGGATATTTTTGCCCGTCTTCAGGTCCCTGTCGCTGCCGCCAAGACGGAGGGTCCGGCCACCAGGGTCACCTTCTTGGGCATAATTCTGGATACTGTTAAGATGGAGGCCAGCCTCCCCAGCGAGAAATTGCACCGGATCCGATCAGCCATCTCTCAAGCGGTCCGGTCCCTCTCTTTGACCAAGGTCGAGTTGCAATCCTTGCTGGGGATGCTTAATTTCGCCACCAGAATCTTGCCTCAAGGCAGGACCTTTCTCGCCAGTTTATTATGTCTGTTGCCCTCCGCTCCAGAGCAGGATTCTGTTGTCCATCTCGACGGTCATGCCATCGCGGACCTGTGCATGTGGGACAGTTTCCTGTCCAATTGGAATGGCATTTCGCTGTTCGTGCCACAGTGGGGTTCAGCTTCTCCTCTCGTCTTTTCGGATGCCGCGGGGTCATTCGGGTTCGCTGCCATTTTCAGGTCCCATTGGTTGGCCGCCGGATGGCCGCCAGAATTGGCCTCTGATCCTGCTGCTCTTAAATCCTCTCCCCTCCTGGAACTATATCCCGTAGTGGCGGCAGCCCAGGTTTGGGGTCACCTTTGGTCTAATTCGTCCGTGTCCTTTGTCACGGATAGTCAGACCTTGGTGGACATCGTTAACAAAGGCAGGGCCCAGTCTTTCAAGTTCATGGCATTTTTGCGCAAGCTAGTCTGGCTGTCCCTCCGCCACAATTTTCATTTCCGATGCATACATATATCAGGCGAGCAGAATAGGGCCGCGGACGCTCTTTCCCGCTTTAATTTTCCGGTTTTTTTCCAGGAAGTGCCCGACGCGGATCGGTCAGGTGCGCCCGTGCCTCATTTCAGCACCCTCACCCTGGGCTAGATGTCCTCATAGACGAAGCCAAGGGTCTGGTCAGAAAGTCTCTTTCGCATAATACGGCGAGGAATTACCAGGCCGGCTTGAGGGCGTTCGATAAATTCTCCAGAACTCACCCAAGGGGTCTTCATTCCGAAACGGCTCACATCATGGCTTTTTTAGCCCATTGTCACTACCAACTGGGGCTGTCACACAATACCATCAAACTCTATTTAGCTGGGCTGCAACACCACTTCATGCTGGATGATCCACACCGCGGGTCCTTTTTCTCTGTTCAGGCCATTAAGGCCACCCTTCGGGGTATTCAGAAAGAGGGTAAGGGGTCCCAGAGCCGTAGGCAACCCGTGTCTAGCGAGTTGTTTAGGGCTCTCTCCTCGTCTTTGGACGGTTATCCTTTTGGGCCCTCCACTAGCTTGGTCTTGAAAGCAGCCATGTACCTCATTTTTTATGGGTTTCTTAGGCCTGGGGAAGTTTTAGCCGGTCCGAACCGTCAGGGTCACCCGTTGAAACAGCATCTGTCTTGGGGCCGAGGTTGCTACACTCTCCTCCTACCCTCTACCAAGACCAGTCAGACGGGTCCCCCTACTGCAATCAAATTTTATCCGTCCTCCAACTTATGGTGCCCAGTTCAGGTGCTGCACCAATTATTATTACTCATTCGGGTCGGTCCTTCAGACAGTCCTCTCCTGCCGCACGCCGGCAAACCCCTTACCGCCACACGGTTCATTACCTGCATCCGTGCTCTTGCCCAAGGTTTAGGATACGACCCCAAAATTATATCAGGGCATTCTTTCCGCATAGGGGCAGCTTCAGCCGCATCACGACATCAGGTGCCAGCTCACGTCATTCGAAGCATGGGGCGATGGCGGTCCTCTTGCTACACTAGATATATTCCTGATCCTCAATTTGAGATCGCACGTGCCTTTTGTTCTTTGGCTTTGTAAATCATGTAATAAAATGTTGTTACTAATGGTTGTTTTTTGCCCCCTTTTCTTGGTGTACCCTCGTCGTGGCTCCCGGCATAATTCAGCCACCTTGCTCAGGGCAGGGGTCTCTGCGTACGCTGACGTTTCCTAGCCCTGACCATAAATAGGTAAGGCTGGTTCCAGCCTGCATTTGTGGGAGGGGCGTCTGGCCTTATATTCTGCTCACTCCAGTCCAGCCAGGCGCCCGAGCTTCACGCCCCTCCCCCCCCGCCCCTTTTTTCCAAGGTTTCACTGGGTATGCCCCCTTTTCTTGGTGTACCCTCGTCGTGGCTCCCGGCATAATTCAGCCACCTTGCTCAGGGCAGGGGTCTCTGCGTACGCTGACGTTTCCTAGCCCTGACCATAAATAGCAAAAGCAGTGGTATCATGTGTACAATCTCATCCATTGTACACAATTATTGATATATTTCTATTCGACAATTATCCAGCATCTTCATGTGTGGCAGGGATCCGAATCATTACCTCTTGTCCTCCAAACGTTCAACTGTGCATAATCTGCAGGTTAAAACAAAGGAATCCATTTAGAAAATATAAAAAGCACCCCATATATAACTCACAAGTCAACATAACAGGACAAGGGTAACATCCAGAGGACAGCAGCCATCTAAGTACATATCCAAGGTCTGAACTCAACATTCAACTCTATCGGTTTTAAGGTATTTAGTTTCATAATCCAAAGGATTTCTCTCTTTTTTAGAAATAAGCCTCTATTCCCACCTCTTCGTGATAATGGGACATGGTCAATAAGCATCTATTTAATATCTCTCTCACTATGGCCCATTTATGTACAATGTTTAGACACCGGTAAATCCATCCACTTTTTGCGGATGGTATAGCGGTGATAGTTAAAGCGTGTCTTGAAGTCCAATGTTGTTTCTCCTACATATAGTAGCAAACAGGGGCACCACAACACATATATCACAAAGGATGAATTACATGTCAAATAGAAGTTGATTCTACAGTCAGGGCCGGTGCTACAATAAGGCAGACCAAGCGGCTGCCTTAGGGCGCACTCTGGGGAAGGGCGGAAAAATGAACCTTCTTGTGTTTAAGAATGTGTTTAAAAAAAAAATTACAAAAACAACAAATCATAAATGGAGGGGGGGGATGTTGACCGTGACATGATGGGAGTCTGTAGTCTGTGACATGGGGATAGGGCCAGGGCTGGCCAGGGGGGGGGGGGGGGGGGGGGGTTGATGTGCCATGGGGAGGGAGAAATGTGACACAATAGGGGGTAATGATGTGATCATGATGTGACACGAAGGGGGTGATGTGACATGGTTTGGAGGGGGAGAAATGTGACATGGATGGAGGGGGAGAAATGTGACATGGAGTGCTGATGTGACATAGGTGATTTGACATGGAGGGAGAAAATGTGACATTGAGGCTTTAAGAGGTAGAAATGTGACATCGAGGGGGTGAAATGTGACATGGGGGGAGATATCTGACATGGGGGGAGAAATGTGACATGGGGGTGATGTGACAGAGGGGATTATGTAAAAAGGAGGGGGAGAAATGTGACATGGAGGGGGGAAATGTGACATGGAGGGCTGATGTGACATGGGGGCATGATTGCTTACATCGGGGCAGATGGCTGACATTGGGGGCTAATGGCTGACATGGAGGAATTAATGGCTGACATGGGGGAATTAATGGCTGACATGGGGGGGCTCATGGATGGGAGCTGATGTCTGACATTGGGTTCTGATCTGAGGTCTGATTAACATTGGGGGTCTGATTGGGGCTGTGAGCTTAGGTCTGATGAACATTGGGGTTCTGATTGCTGGTCTGACCTGAGGTGTAATGGAAAATATGTTTTTATTATCCTCCTCTAAAACCTAGAGGGCGAAGAAAACGGTCCTCAAACCAGCGATTGTCTGAAGCAGAGAGAAGATACCAGGACCAGAGGAGAAGCCAGCTGCTGCAGACGGGACCAGGGCCAGGTGAGCTGCGAGGGGGGGGCGCCAAAATGTAGCTTCGCTTGTGTTGGCAAAAATCCTTGCACCGGCCCTGTCTACAGTCAGGTCCATAAATATTGGGACATCATTTGCAATTCTAAGATTTTTGGCTCTATACACGACCACAATGGATTTGAAATGAAACAAACTAGATGTACTTTAACTGCAGACTGTCAGCTTTAATTTGAGGTTATTTACATCCAAATCAGGTGAACGGTGTAGGAATTACAACAGTTTGCATATGTGCCTCCCACTTGTGGTCAAGTCAATCACCTGACCTGAATCCGATTGAGCATGCATTTCACTTGCTGAAGACAAAACTGAAGGGAAAATGCCCCAAGAACAAGCAGGAACTGAAGACAGTTGCAGTAGAGGCCTGGCAGAGCATCACCAGGGATGAAACCCAGCGTCTGGTGATGTCTATGCGTTCCAGACTTTAGGCTGTAATTGACTGCAAAGGATTTGCAACCAAGTATTAAAAAGTGAAAGTTTTATTTATGATTACTATTCTGTTCCATTACTTTTGGTCCCTTAACAAGTGGGAGGCACATATGCAAACTGTTGTAATTCCTACACCGTTCACCTGATTTGGATGTAAATACCCTCAAATTAAAGCTGACAGTCTGCAGTTAAAGCACATCTTGTTTGTTTCATTTCAAATCCATTGTGGTGGTGTATAGAGACAAAAATGTTAGAATTGTGTTGATGTCACAATATTTATGGACCTGACTGTACATATAACCTTAGTTGTTGGATGTGTGAAGCTGCCTCCCTTCTGAATCTGTTTGCAGTTTAGGCATGGAAAACCCTTCTTAGGTGTTTTTAAGAAGGTCTGTCCCACTTTTTTTAATGGGGCCTACATCCGCATGGACTAATCTGTCCTTTAGATTCCTAGGTCGCCTGTAGGACATCAGGGGTGCACTTTTAAACTCCTCTACATCACCAAAGGGGCCAGTATTTATTAATGATACTCCTAATCTGATAGCTGTCCTCCGTGTACATAGTCACCAGAGGGATTCTATTGGTTCTATGTGCCTTATTTCTGTTGGTGGTCAGCAGTTGCTCCCTGCTCACTTCTTGTCACGGATGGTGTACAGGAAACAAGACAATACCATATAAACAATGTCTCTCTGGATCCACAACTAAGGAACAAAGGGAGACCCCTGCAATTGACCTGCCGCTCTCCCTCACTGCTCAGCCTATGCGAACACCCCAAAGGTGGATGGCCGCATATCCACGTTCCTCGGCTATCTATTACCTGAAGACCCTACAATAGTGAAGGGACACGACCACCGGCTCCCTACACTGACACGGAGGGAGTCAGGGTCACCTGGATCCAGAAAAGACAAAATCATAAATACATAAACAGCACTTATCTTGCAAACGAATGACGACTGACGACTGGGAACTGGGAACTGGGAACAGCATGCACACACACTCCAGGAAGTTGTATCAGCCGCACACTACTGCATTATGGGGAGGAACTTAAAGGGTAGCGATCAGTCTAACTGCATGACAGCTGAGATAGACTAACGAGATGAGAAACTAAACCAAAACAAAGAAATTCAAGGAGGAGGATCTGAGAAGCTCCTGTGAGTGCTTCTCAGCTGTCTGGCTGTGACAGTACCCCTCCCTCTAGGAGTGGACTCCGGACACTCAGGGCCCACCTTCTCAGGATGGGAACTATGGAAAGCCCTGATGAGACGAGAGGCCTTAATGTCCGTCACTGGGACCCACATCCTCTCCTCAGGACCATAACCCTCCCAATGAACGAGGTACTGGAGGGAACCGCGGACAAGACGAGAATCCACAATCCTAGAGACCTGAAATTCAAGATTTCCATCAACCATAATCGGAGGAGGAGGCAAAGGCGAGGGTACAATAGGTTGAACATAAGGTTTCAATAAGGACTTATGAAAAACATTATGGATCTTCCAAGTCTGAGGAAGATCAAGACGGTAGGCAACAGGATTGATGACAGACAGGATCTTGTAAGGCCCAATAAACCTAGGACCCAACTTCCAGGAGGGAACCTTCAATTTGATATTCTTGGTAGACAACCACACCAGATCACCAACATTCAGGTCCGGACCAGGCACACGTCTCTTATCCGCCACACGCTTATATCTCTCACTCATGCTCTTTAGATTATCCTGAATCTTTTGCCAAATAGATGACAAAGACGAGGAGAATCTGTCCTCATCAGGCAAACCAGAAGAGCCCTCTCCCGAGAAAGTCCCAAACTGCGGATGGAACCCATATGCACCAAAAAATGGTGACTTATCAGAGGACTCCTGACGACGGTTATTTAAAGCAAACTCAGCAAGGGACAAAAAAGAACACCAATCCTCCTGATTCTCCGCCACAAAACAGCGCAGATATGTCTCCAGATTCTGATTGACGTGCTCTGTCTGGCCATTCGACTGCGGATGGAAAGCAGAAGAGAATGACAACCGAACCCCCAAGCGAGAACAGAAGGCCTTCCAGAATCTGGAAACAAACTGCGTGCCCCTATCAGAGACTATGTCGGAAGGAATCCCATGCAATTTGACAATGTGGTCAATAAATGCCTGCGCCAGCGTCTTAGCATTGGGCAAACCAGGAAAAGGGATAAAATGCACCATTTTGCTAAAACGGTCCACCACCACCAAAATCACAGACTTCCCCGAGGAACGAGGCAAGTCCGTTATGAAGTCCATGGACAGATGTGTCCAAGGACGGGAAGGAATGGGCAAAGGAAGGAGAGGACCTGATGGCCGTGAATGAGGGACCTTGGCACGAGCGCAAGTCTTGCAAGCTGCCACAAAACCCTCAACCGACTTACGAAGCGCAGGCCACCAGAATCTCCGAGAGATGAGATCCAGTGTGGCTCTTGACCCCGGGTGCCCAGCAAGGACCGTGTCGTGGTGTTCTTTAAAAATCTTGTGTCTCAAAGCGAGAGGCACAAACAACCTCCCAGGAGGACAAAGATCAGGAGCTTCTGACTGGGCTGCCTGCACCTCTGCCTCCAATTCAGGAAAAAGAGCAGAGACCACCACACCTTCAGCCAAAATGGGACCCGGGTCTTCAAAATTCCCACCTCCCGGAAAACAACGTGACAGGGCATCTGCCTTCACATTCTTAACCCCAGGGCGGAACGTAACAACAAAATTAAACCTTGAAAAGAACAAAGACCATCTGGCCTGTCTCGGGTTCAGACGCTTGGCTGACTCCAAGTAGGCCAGATTTTTATGGTCAGTAAACACGGTAATAGGGTGTCTGGCTCCCTCTAGCCAATGGCGCCATTCCTCAAAAGCCAACTTGATGGCCAACAATTCCCTATCTCCCACATCATAATTTCTCTCTGCGGAGGAGAGTTTCTTTGAGAAAAAGGCACACGGTTGCCATTTGGCAGGAGAGGAACCCTGAGACAAGACCGCACCCACCCCTACCTCAGAAGCATCAACCTCAACTATGAAGGGTAACGAAATATCAGCTTGTACTAGGATGGGAGCGGAAGCAAAACTCTCCTTGATATTAGAAAAGGCCTTACGCGCCTCTACCGACCAGGAAGAAAAATCTACCCCCTTTCTGGTCATATCAGTGAGTGGTTTAACAACAGAGGAATAATTCAAAATAAATTTCCTGTAATTGGCAAAGCCCAAAAAACGCATCAGCGCCTTCTGATTCTCAGGAAGCTCCCACTCAAGCACAGCGCGGACCTTCTCGGGGTCCATGCGAAAACCAGAAGCGGAGACAAGAAACCCCAGAAATTGGATTTCTGGAACCGCAAACACACATTTTTCCAGTTTCGCGTATAATTTATTCTCCCGCAGGATGAGCAAGACCTGACGTAAGTGTTCCTTATGAGTCTTGAAATCAGGAGAAAAAATCTATATGTCATCCAAATACACTAATACAAATTTTCCCATTAAATGATAAAAAATGCTGTTGACGAAATGCTGAAAAACGGCTGGGGCATTCATCAAACCAAAAGGCATAACCAAATTCTCAAAATGGCCCTCAGGGGTATTGAAAGCCGTCTTCCATTCGTCTCCTTCTCTGACCCTAACCAGGTTGTATGCCCCTCTTAGGTCTAATTTGGAAAAGACTTTAGCCCCAACAACCTGGTTAAACAGGTCCGGGATCAGAGGAAGCGGATAAGGATCACGAATAGTGATACTGTTCAGCTCCCTGAAATTCAGACAAGGTCTTAAAGAACCATCTTTTTTCTTAACAAAGAAAAAACCAGCGGCAACAGGTGACTTCGAGGGTCGTATGTGTCCTTTTCTCAGACTCTCAGAGATATAAGCCCGCATAGCGACCCTCTCAGGTTGGGAGAGATTGTATAAACGAGATTTAGGCAGCTTGGCGCCTGGGATGAGATTAATAGGGCAATCATACTCCCTGTGCGGAGGCAAACCCTGAACTCCACTCTCAGAGAAGACATCCAAAAATTCAGAGAGGAAAGGTGGTACAGTCTTAGTAGAAACCTCAGAAACAGATGTTATGAGGCAATTCTCTCTGCAAAAGTTACTCCAACCATTTATTTGCCTCGCTTGCCAATCAATGGTGGGGTTATGTTTAGTGAGCCAGGGTAGCCCCAACACTAGAGGAGTAGGCAAACCGCTAAGGACGAAACATGACACATCCTCAACATGAGCATCACTCACAATTAAACGGATATTGTGAACTATGCCCTTTAATGATTTCTGAGAAAGTGGAGCTGAATCAATAGCAAAAACAGGAATATCCTTTCCCAAAGTGCATACCTGGAAACCATGAGTTATTGCAAATTGATTATCAATGAGGTTGACAGCTGCTCCACTATCCACAAAAATCTCACAGAAAATGCTCTTGCTCTCTAGCGCCACCCTAGCAGGCAGGACAAAACGGGAACTACAAGCAAACAGAAAACCTTCAATTTCCGCCTCAACCCTGCCAATAGTAACAGACGGAACATTTTTAAAAGATTTTTTCCTTTTTGTCTCTTTATTACTCCCAGAAAACTGCCTGAATCTCCTAGAGGGACAAACATTTGCCAGATGATTTATACCTCCACAACAAAAACAAACCCTCCCCTGCGGGCTGAATCTTCTATTGTCAGAGGCAATCAACCCCAGCTGCATGGACTCCTGCTCAGAAGGGGCTGACAGCGACTGAGACCCCTGTGCACAGAATGAGACCGCTGCACTGTCCCGGGACTGAGTATGACAGGAAGGAGAGATCTCTCCTCTCTCTCTAAGACGCCTGTCAATACGAACAGCCTGAGACATAGCAGAATCCAAGGAGGTAGGTCTTTCATGAAAGGCAAATGCATCTTTCAATCCCTCTGAAAGACCATAGCAAAATTGACTTCGGAGTGCAGCATCATTCCAACCCGTATCTGCTGCCCATCTCCGAAATTCTGAACAGTATATCTCTGCGGATTGTTTACCCTGGCATAACAGACGTAGTCTAGACTCAGCCAGAGCAATACGATCCGGATCATCATATATCTGACCCAGGGCTAAAAAGAATTCATCCACTGAACGAAGGGGCCGTGCCCCCTCCGGCAGCGAAAAGGCCCAGGACTGAGCGTTACCCCTGAGCAGCGATATAATGATCCCCACCCTCCGTTCTTCATCACCAGAAGAATGGGGAAGAAGGCGAAAATTGAGTTTGCAAGCCTCTCTAAAACGCACAAAATTCTCACTACCCCCGGAGAACGTATCCGGGAGCGAGATCTTAGGCTCAGCACAAACTCCATGAACGCAAGCTGAACCGGTCACTTGAAACTGAGAAAAAGTCTTACGGAGATCAGCTACCTCCAAAGAAAGACCCTGAAAGCGTTCAGCCAAAAGTGAAACCGGATCCATGCTTGAGACGGTTTTGGCGGCTGATAATGTCACGGATGGTGTACAGGAAACAAGACAATACCATATAAACAATGTCTCTCTGGATCCACAACTAAGGAACAAAGGGAGACCCCTGCAATAGACCTGCCGCTCTCCCTCACTGCTCAGCCTATGCGAACACCCCAAAGGTGGATCGCCGCATATCCACGTTCCTCGGCTATCTATTACCTGAAGACCCTACAATAGTGAAGGGACACGACCACCGGCTCCCTACACTGACACGGAGGGAGTCAGGGTCACCTGGATCCAGAAAAGACAAAATCATAAATACATAAACAGCACTTATCTTGCAAACGAATGACGACTGACGACTGGGAACAGGGAACTGGGAACTGGGAACAGCATGCACACACACTCCAGGAAGTTGTATCAGCCGCACACTACTGCATTATGGGGAGGAACTTAAAGGGTAGCGATCAGTCTAACTGCATGACAGCTGAGATAGACTAACGAGATGAGAAACTAAACCAAAACAAAGAAATTCAAGGAGGAGGATCTGAGAAGCTCCTGTGAGCGCTTCTCAGCTGTCTGGCTGTGACACTTCTACCACTTTTTTCATCTGTGTATCAAGACTCCTTCCTGGGTACCCACGTTGTTTAAAGGCATACCTCATGTTGGTCAAGGTTTGTTTCAAATGTATCAGGTTACTCTATATATATATATATATATATATATATATATATATATATACAGTACAGACCAAAAGTTTGGACACACCTTCTCATTCAAAGAGTTTTCTTTATTTTCATGACTATGAAAATTGTAGATTCACACTGAAGGCATCAAAACTATGAATTAACACGTGGAATTATATACATAACAAACAAGTGTGAAACAACTGTGAAACAATATGTCATATTCTAGGTTCTTCAAAGTAGCCACCTTTTGCTTTGATTACTGCTTTGCACACTCTTGGCATTCTCTTGATGAGCTTCAAGAGATAGTCCCCTGAAATGGTTTTCACTTCACAGGTGTGCCCTGTCAGGTTTAATAAGTGGGATTTCTTGCCTTATAAATGGGGTTGGGACCATCAGTTGCGTTGAGGAGAAGTCAGGTGGATACACAGCTGATAGTCCTTCTAAATAGACTGTTAGAATTTGTATTATAGCAAGAAAAAAGCAGCTAAGTAAAGAAAAACGAGTGGCCATCATTACTTTAAGAAATGAAGGTCAGTCAGTCAGCCGAAAAATTGGGAAAACTTTGAAAGTAAGGGCTATTTGACCATGAAGGAGAGTGATGGGGTGCTGCGCCAGATGATCTGGCCTCCACAGTCACCGGACCTGAACCCAATCGAGATGGTTTGGGGTGAGCTGGACCGCAGAGTGAAGGCAAAAGGGCCAACAAGTGCTAAGCATCTCTGGGAACTCCTTCAAGACTGTTGGAAGACCATTTCAGGGGACTACCTCTTGAAGCTCATCAAGAGAATGCCAAGAGTGTGCAAAGCAGTAATCAAAGCAAAAGGTGGCTACTTTGAAGAACCTAGAATATGACATATTTTCAGTTGTTTCACACTTGTTTGTTATGTATATAATTCCACATGTGTTAATTCATAGTTTTGATGCCTTCATAGTCATGAAAATAAAGAAAACTCTTTGAATGAGAAGGTGTGTCCAAACTTTTGGTCTGTACTGTATATATTATATACACACACACACACACACACATGAACATACAAGTAGTTTATACACCTATTTGTACACACAGACACCTTTCCTGTAGACAGCTGATGTCTGGTCCTCACAGGCAGCCTGGAGAAGTAGGTGCCATCACCCCTCTGTGCCATCCACGGACAGCAGTGGAGGGGTTAATCAGTAACCTACTATGGGGGGGGTCAGAGAACAAGACACATGGGAAGGGGGCAGGCATTCTAGAGCTCTGAGTGCTGGAGCAGCCAGCCTGCTCTACAGTAGCTTCACACTGGTGGGTGGGGCTTGATCCCATAAAGTTCTGCTATTGGTTGGCATTTGATGTCATAGTAAGCTGCCAGCCAATAGAAAACAGAAAGCAGTACTGGCAAGTGGTGTGCCAGTACTGCGGATCCCAGCCTGAGAATGGCCATAGGAGGAGGAGAAGACAGCAATTATACTGTATCTGATCCTCACTAAGGACCTTCAGTGGGAGAAGCTCCAGCACTGCTGCTGTAAGTGGCATCTGCTTCTATAAAGTGCAGCAGTTGTGAGTAGGGGCAGCCCTAGATCTAATGAAAACATTCAGTACTGCTCTGGGGCCCCTTCTGAGCTCGGGCCCCGAAGCAGTCGCTTCCCCTGCTTCCCTGATAGCTATGCCACTGGTACAGTGTGTGATGATCACACACTGCACTACATACATTACACACATCAATACATTAAACCCTGCGCTGTCACCTTCTTCTGCAGGTCCATCTTGATGTCTGGGCTATAGGCTTCAGCTCCTCCACCGCCATGCTTCTCGGGGTCCTTGCGCAGCGCGCCCGGCACTCCTTGCTTCAGCCACCCCGGGAGCCGGCCCCTCCTCCTTCCTGCCGCAGTGGCCTGTATTGCTCCCGCGCCCGCCCAAACGAACCAATAGCAAAGCTTCTTGCTATCTGGAGCTCTGCTATTGGTTATTGCAGGCAACGGCAGCATTGCTGCGCTGCTTGTGCCGTTCACAGCGCACCCTGCGCTGATGAAAAGCTGGGGAAAGTCTAAGGCGTATTGGTACACCTTAGACTGGGGAAAGTCTAAGGCGTATTGGTACACCTTAGACTTTTTTCAGGGAGTAAAATGGCCTAACAAGTGTCTATGACGCTACAATGGGTCCGGAAAAGATGCGGACAGCACAATGTGTGCTGTCCGCATTCGTGATTCCATTCCACAAGTCCGAAAAAATATAAAGCTTGTCCTATTATCCGCAAATTGCGGTCCGTGGTACAATAGAAAGTCAATGGATCCGCAAAATGCGGAAGACATACAGATGACATTCCGTATGTCATCCGCAATTGCGAATTGCGTTCCTGGATATTAAGTCCTGACCTCAGAGACCAAAGAGCAAGGCCCTGGCAGAGCAGGATCCTGTCTTCACCAGAGTTGCCAAATCTTGAAGATGCCAATGATAGATGTTGAAAAGCTTATAACCCGCATTGAAGAACGTCCCAACCTATGGGATACCAGGTCCGACTCCTACCATGACCGAATTCAAAAGGACAGGTCATGGGAGGAGAAAGGAAAATAAATTGAAGGATCAGAATGGGAGAAGGCTGACACCAAAAAGCGTCAAACTGTCAGTGAGTATAAAGACTTTATATTTTCTGTATATGTATGCCCATCTTTTTGGTATCAACAGCGTGTATTCAGGACTGGCCAAACTGTGGCTTTCCAACTATAAAACTACAACTCCCACCATGACGTGCTGTTGAGAGTTGTAGTTGTTCAGCATTTGGAGAGCAGCAGGTTGCCCATGCCTTCCATATTCCATCAATATACAGCTGCATATGTATGCATTTTTTTGCTTTGCAAATATTTTAACCCCTCACTTACAATAAATGTACTTTTGCAAACTTTTGCATAGCAAAGCATCAATATACAGCTGCATTTGTATAAATTTTTTTTGCTTTGCAAAGATTTTAACCCCTTATAGAAAATACAGGATATGTAATATAATAGTGGTTGTATAGTTTGATATTCTCATATAGACAAAATATTAAATTGATAAAAATATAAAAATATATGTATGGTTAACAAAATTTTTTTTTAATTTTTTTTAGTTTCTCGGATCAAGAATCGATGGTATTCCTGTCGTGATCAGTTCAAAAGGGAACTTAATATCAAGCAGAAAAGGGGTGACGGGACATTAAAAAAGTAGCCATACCTGTATAAAGCACACCTACAATTTTAAAGACCAATAATAGAAACAAGACTGTAAGTAATTTTTAAAAAACATTCTATTTCTATTTTATTTAGAGAATTTGAGTTAAAGTTAAAGGGCTCATGTAAATGACCATATGCCCTCCGAGACTTATGTCCGTGAGTGGCATATTTCATGCGCGTGGTAGTACACAGCATCATAGATTACAATGATGCTGTGCACGTTGGGCCACACGTGGGACTATTGTCCTACACTCATATGATCATATTACAGGAGTGCGGGACAATAGAACAGCGGGTGGCCCGACGTGCACAGCATCATTGTAATGTGCAAATATCCGATCCAAATAGGGATGAGCGAAGCTGAACTTGACCCCGAAATTAACTTATTTATTTTCTATTATAAAATGGTTATACGGGAAAATAATAGCATTCTTAATACAGATTGCTAACTGAAATGTCCATTGAGGGTTTAAAAAAAATAAATTATAAACACACCTCATCCACTTGATAGCGCAGCCGGTCTACTCTTCTTTCTTCTTCCTTCAGTACTTGCAAAAGGACCTGCGCTGACGTCATTGGGCTCACCACGTGGTGAGCGCTGTGACTTCATCGCAGGTCCTGCTGAATGAAGATAGAAGGACATTCTATCTTCATTCAAGTGAGTTTATTATATATTTTTTACCCCTCAATGGACATTTTACTTATCATTCTGTATTAAGAAAGCTATAATTTTCCTTTATAACCATCTTATAATGGAAGAAATAAAATCAATTGAACATCTAACCCAAACCCGAAATTCTGTGAAGTAGGGGTTCGTTTCTAGATAACAACATTCAGTTTTTTATTACGCACATGCAAAACGCATTAAAATGATTAGAATTAGCGCAAAAAAAAAACAGAACTACATAACGCAATCTCACTGAAATTGCATGCAGACTTGCGCCGGTTTCTTTGAACTTGTCCGCAACGCATCCGGAAAGAGTCCATGACGCTCATCTGCAAGGGGCCTAAGGTATTTCCATATCCTATACCTGGGATGCTCAACCTGCGGCCCCCCAGCTGTTGTAAAACTGCAACTCGTTTCTAGATAACAACATTCAGTTTTTTATTACGCACATGCAAAACGCATTAAAATGATTAGAATTAGCGCAAAAAAAAAAACAGAACTACATAACGCAATCTCACTGAAATTGCATGCAGACTTGCGCCGGTTTCTTTGAACTTGTCCGCAACGCATCCAGACAGAGTCCATGACGCTCATCTGCAAGGGGCCTAAGGTATTTCGATATTCTATACCTGGGATGCTCAACCTGCGGCCCCCCAGCTGTTGTAAAACTGCAACTCCCACCATGCTCTTCTGTAGTCTGATAGCTGTAGGCTGTCCGGGAATGATGGGAATTGTAGTTTTGCAACAGCTGGAGGGCCGTAGGTTCAGCATACCTGTCCTATACTATTCTTTAAAAACCTATAGAAATGCTAATTTTTTGTATATTATATAAAAAAATATATATGATTTTTTTATTAATAATTATTTTTATATATTTATAGGACTGTTGATAACCTGAGCATTGAGACAGAAGAATCTTCCAGTCAAGCTGCAGGAACGTCTGTGCAGGCTTCTGTAGAAATTCCAAATGCATCTCCACACATTGAGAGTGTGCCACAAGATATTCCTGCTGACCAGCCGGTAAATTCACAGCGTTGTTCTTCTGGTAGACGTAGGGGTCCCCCTCCCCACGATTCTGGTTTAGATGCTTGAACCATTGTTGAATCAAGGGTTCTGGAGTATCTAAACCAGAATCGTGGTGAGAGTACCGATAAAACTTTATTAAAAAGTTTGGCCCCATTATTAAAACGTATACCAGAAGAACGTAAAGCAAGATGTATTTCAGCAATGGCACTTGTCCTGGACCTATTTGCAGGTCCAGAAGAACCAATTGATACTGTCCACAATTTGGAGCAAGCTCGGGATGCCATGTTAAATTGGAGGCCATTTAGATCTACTGCATCCCATAATCCTCCTCCTCATAGGTATTATAATACTTCCGAACCTTGTTCGCAGGGGAGTGCACAATAAGTCGGTCAATACCAAGGATCATCAGAGGGAAGTCGTCTCCCCGCTACTAATCCTGGCCCTTTTACTAGGGAACTTTTTGAATTATAATTTAAGTTAGTTTCTGATTTTGTTATTAAAGGGGTTCTGCACTTTCATTTAACTGATGATCTATCCTCTGGATAGATCATTAGCTTCTGATCGGCCGGGGTCCGACACCCGGGACCCCCACGATCAGCTGTTTGAGAAGGCGGCGGCGCTCCAGCAGCGCCGCGGCCTTCTCACTGTTTACCGCCCAGCCGCCTGCCCACTGACGTCACGACTAGTATCAACTAGTGTGGGCGCTGCTAAGCTCCATTCAAGTGAACAGAGCTCAGCCGCGCCCACGCTAGTTGATACTAGTCATGACGTCAGTGGGCCGGCGGCCCGGTGGTAAACAGTGAGAAGGCCGCAGCGCTGCTGGAGCGCCGCTGCCTTCTGAAAAAGCTGATCGGCGGGGGTCCCGGGTGTCGGACCCCGGACGATCAGAAGCTGATGATCTATCCAGAGGATAGATCAACAGTTAAATGAAAGTGCAGAACCCCTTTAATCTAATAAATTAATATTCTGTGGTGTATCAGGCCGTGCCTCCACACAACAAAAATTTAGTGCATGCACAAATTTTTGGGAGAATGGAGGGATCACGGACTCATTCTAGTTGAATGGGTCTAGATTCGTCTGCGCTAGCCAGCTTGGAGGTTGCAAGTGCATTGGGGAACGCTATTGCGTTTCCCAATGCACAAAACGGGCCAGCACACATTCATGTGCATGAGCCCTATGTGGCATTTATCCATATAGATTGAATAAATACTTAATAATGTATTGTTATAGTCCTTTTTGTGTACTTTGCTGTCTATAATAATTTTTCAATCACATTATACACTACTCGTTTCCATGGTTATAGACCACCCTGCAATCCATCAGTAATGGCCATACTTGCACTATATAGGAAAATACACTAGCCTAGGTACAGACACATGTTATTGGCCACCAGAGCGGGTAAAGTTTTTTACTATTGTGTGCAAGCACGTCCACCACTGATGGATTACAGAGTGGTCTTTTACCATGGAAATGAGCAGTGTATAAAGTGATAGAAAAATTATTATATCCAGTAAATTAAGCAATATGGACTATATTTATAGAGTCAGTAATGAGTCATTAAAAATAAATTTTATATATTTTTTTTTATTAAGAGCATTTTCACATAATAAATAATTTTTCCTCTTTTCTATATTGAAGTAAAACACTGTAAAACATAGTGCGGGTACAATTGCGTCTTAAAAAAAATCGAGTAATGATTATTACTCTTTTTAAGATATCATTTTTTATTAATAGTGGAATTTGGAAATTACAAAATACCTCAGCCCGCAAGCCCACGTCAAGGGTCCTCATTCTCTTGCGAATCCCTAAACTAAACAATAGGGGATCTAACTAAACTAAGAAAATTTAAATTTATATAGTAGCTTGGAATCCAGAATCAAGCTGAAATCAACGACTTCCACGGATGGCTTCCAACTGCCCCTCTGGACTGCAGAAAAAGTCGGCATAGACTTCCCGAACAGCTAGTCCAGTCTGGCTCTGACAGAAGATGTCATATTTTGACCAATATCTGCATCAGCGGAGGCATCATGTATCCTGTATCACCAGGGTGGCATGGTCTGGATTCATCTGTATGGATGACATGAATACTCTCCACTTAGTGGACAGTATTCCAAAAGCGCACTCCACATACCGACGGGCGCGAGTCAATCGATAGTTGAAGATGCGCTTTCGATCATCCAGATCGCGTCTAGGGAAGGGCCGCATCAGGTGGGGTGACAATGTGAATCCTTCATCTGCCACAATCACAAATGGAGCCGGCAGACCTGCAGATCCGGGTAGTCTTCTTGGCTCTGGCAGGGCAAGCTGGTTTTCACAAAGCCGTTCACCCATTCTGGAAACACTAAAGATGCGGCTGTCAGAGGTGCTCCCGTAGGCCCCGATATCCACAATTACAAACCTGAAGTTACTGTCAGCCAAGACCATAGCAGTACAGAAAAATACTGCTTGTAATTGAAGTTACTGCTTGCACATGGAGAAGCTCCCTGAGTGAGACGGCTTCTTTACATGGATGTGTTTTCCGTCCAGTGCCCCAATGCAGTTAGGAAACTGCGCTGATTGGTAAAATCCCTCAGCGATACGAAGCCAATCTTCCGCCTTGGGGGCGGGCATCACCGCTTCTCTCAGTCGCTGCCATATGACTTTACACGTATGACAGACGATCCCAGAGATTGTTGAGATCCCAAGCAAAAACTCAAAGTGCAGCGATGCAAACTAATTTCCAGTTGCAAGGAATCTGTGAAAACCAAAAAAAAATAATATTAATATATAATTTTTTTAAATAAACTTACCAAAATATACATTATTAATATTTCTTACCTCAACGTGGCTATAAGCCTTTGCTCGGTAGTGATGAGCGGCAGGGGTCATATTCGAATTCGCGATATTTCGCGAATATTTTGTAGAATATTCGCCGAAAATTCGCAAATTCGCAAATTCGCAATTTTTTTTTTTACTCAAAAAATCTGAAAGGTAATGATTGTGCAATATGCGAATTTTCGGAATTCGAATTTTCGGATTCGAATTTTTATTGCGAATTTTTCAACTTACAACTATTAGACAAAGAAGATTATATCATTATATTAGCTAAATTGCTCTATTCGATTTTTTTAGAATATTCTCTATATTGCTATAACTTTGTTTTTTCGAATATTCTTAATATTCTAAAACAAGAATATATAGCAATATAGCGAATATTAAAAAAAAACGAATATAGAGCAAAATTCGCAAACACTACTACTCCTGCAGCCTTCTTATTGGCCCACAAGCTAGAAGCAGTGAGGGATCATGTGTACTGATAAAAAAAAAAAAAAAAAAAAAAATCTGAAAAAATTTGAATATTCGAAATTTCGAATATATATAACTATATTCGAAATTTTCGCGAATTTTCGAAGTACCTTTTATTCGCGATAAAAATTCGAATATTCGTGATCAACACTATTGCTCGGCAGAGATGCTGCGTCGAATGCTCGTGTCCACGAAGTTCAGGTCTGGATGTAGAGACAATAGATTATCAAAGGCCTCCATGGACATACGGCAGTAACTATGGAATTTGAAAAGGTCCTGAGGCAGATTGTTATATATAGTGTGGAACTGTCCCTTCTGCTGATGCTGAGCGACAGTGGGATGAATCCTTCTCCTCTCTGGTTCTTCGTCCAACATCGCTGATTGCTGTCCAAATAACCGAAATAGGAGCCAATGGAAAAGAACTCCATTTATATCCTTCGGCATGATATCGTTGTAGAGAATGCAAGAAAAATATGCCTATATATCAAGCAAACTTTTCACACAGAGCTCTTAAAGGGGTTGGCCACTCTCCGTGTATTTTCAGCAACTGTGTGGGAGGCAGGGAAAAAGGACATTTCCTAATATATGTCTTTAAGTAGATATGCCTATTTTTTAAACAATCTGAAGCCACACCCCCAGAGCTCAGCTCTGATGTGTAGCCAGTCCGTCCATGGCTGCACGAGACATGGAGAAGCTCCGTCCATGCCTACTGTGTAAATGCGCATGCCCAGTCAGCCCCTGCCACAGGCGCGCTCCCTGCTCCTACTCTGCTTGTTTCTGTCAGACTTCTGAGCGGGAGCCTGGCAGGAGCGGATCCCCTGTGAGGTAAACTGTAAACTGTGCCAGTACCATCCTACCTACAGCAGCCCCTGATGGTAGGTGTGCCCAGCTTGTCAGAGTGCACGGAGGAAAGGTTCTGATCTCCACAGTTCGTGACTGTGGAGATCTGTATGCTGAGGTGGGGGTTTTCTGTCAGAAAACCTCAGATTCCCTTACCCTGGGATTGTGGGATTGTAATATTGTATGGGGGGGGGGGAGGCGGTGTTGTGTAATACTGTGTGCAGGGGGACCGAGTAATATTGTATGGGGGGGGGACTGTGTAATATTGTTTGCAGGGGGGCCGAGTAATATTGTATGGGGGAGGGGGGACTGTGTAATATTGTATGCGGGGGGGCCGAGTAATTTTGTATGCATAAGGGGGGGGCAGTGTAATTTTGTATGCATAAGGGGGGGGCAGTGTAATTTTATATGCAGAGGGGGGTGCAGTGTGATTTTGTATGCAGAGGGGGGTGCAGTGTGAATTTGTATGCAGAGGGGGGGGTGCAGTGTGAATTTGTATGCAGAGGGGGGGTGCAGTGTGATTTTGTTTGCGGGGGGGGGGGGGGTGCAGTGTGATTTTATTTTCGGGCTGCTATCTGGGGAGGCCACGTTGTATGTGACATGTTTTACTGAATAGAACAGGTTTTCAGTATGTTCTACGCACCCGATATTTATTTTTATTCTTCTATATTTTCTACTGTACAAGTCAAAGTGAAAGCTGCCGGTTTTACTGTTTTTAATAAAAACTTATTGTTGAACCAAAAAAAAATGTATTCTATATATACTATATATTTTTGTTCATTTCGCTTTTTATTTTATTTTATTGCAGTTCTTCTGTATTATCTAGGCGCTTGTAGCTGTACATAGAGACGGACGCAGGCGTCTATAATGGTCAGTGTTGATCGAAGCGAGCTTCAGATGCTTCATTCAAAACGTCGGAGTAATACTGTACAGTGATTTGTCTCCGTACAGTATTAGAATGCATAGGCTCCGAGGAGCCGAAGTAAGTTATTCACGAAGTTGCGCGGGACTTCATTGAATAACTCAGGTAGTTGATTTTTAAAGTGGAAAAACACTTTAAAACTTGAAACTGAACTCTGTTTCGGTCCCGTCTAGTAGCTCTGAACCGAAGCAGAGTTCAGTTTCAAGTTTTAAAGTGTTTTTCCACTTTAAAGATCAACTACCTGAGTTATTCAATGAAGTCTCGCGCAACTTCGTGAATAACTTACTTCGGCTCTTCGGAGCCCATACATTCTAATACTGTACGGAGACGAATCACTGTACAGTATTACTCTAAAGTTTTGAACGAAGCGACTTCGGATGAAGCCTCCAACGCTCACTGCCCTCGACACCAACAATGGCCTAACAGACACGCACATTACACCGCCGTGCGGATCCGTGAGGAGCAGCGTTTACTGCTACAAGGGGACTCCCTGTACAACGTTTTAACCCCTTCCTGACCACCCAACGTAAATATACCTCGGCTGGTGGGTATTTAAATATGGCGGCTGCTCGCGAGCACCATAGCTGCTGTGTGCTGTTTTAACCCCTTAAGGACCCATGACGTACATGTACGTCATATCTTGACGGGACTTAAAGACCCATGACCTACATGTACTTCATGAGGTCTGCGGGTCTCTGGGGGAAGATCGGGGTGGAATCGCTGCACCATGGCTGCTCTTACTAGCAGGCCAGGCCATGCCAGGAAAGAGCAGCATGGTGCCGATCCACCCCCTTGCAGCTCCAAGCGCTGCAATTGGCTGATCAATGTGTTAGTCACATCGCAGCGCAGGAAGCTGTCAGCAGCTGTGGGGAGGGTCGGGAGGAGGTCAGGGGACAGTGGCTGGTGCAGAACTGGTCAGCACAGGTGACCTCCGAGGTGAGGCAGGGGACACCAGTGTTTTGGGTCCCCTGCGAGCGCTGCGATTGGCTGGAACAACGCTCCAGCCAATGGCAGCGCTATAGCTGCACAGGAAGAGGCTGAACTTCCCTGCAAGCAGCCATTCTAGCTGATGACTGCATGCAGAGGTTCTGTGCTGCTGTGGCTTGCTGGGACTTGTGCTGTACCACCACTACTGCAACAGAAGCGCTGAAAGTACGGACACATCTACAAGACGCATCTGTTTGGAACCCCCGACCGTACGCATCATGGGCGCTAAAAACGTGCGGCAGATCCTTGAATGAGCACAAGCTGATGTCCGTGCACTGGCCGGAATCAGTCCGTACCATCCTGGGGCCTACTGCCTCTCCAATCTGCATGACAGCCAGCACAAGCACATGAAGAAGGTCATCGTACAAGCCTTCTCCAGGGAAGCCCTGGAGAACTATGTACCCGTCATGTTTGAGGAGATATATATATATATATATGTATGTGTATATACATGTGTATTGTAGGAGAGTCCCCGGAATAATAATGGACGGACGATACGTGCCACCAGAGGTCCTGGCCTCGGTGGAGTAAGAACCGGATCATTGCGGTTACAGCGGCGAATGCTGCTGGCGCAGCGTGTCCGGGCTAGTTTTTACTGGGAACAGGTAAAGAGCTGGGGGGGTGCCTGTTCCCCACGGCCAGCCCAGGTTTTTGGTGGAGCTGGGCCTTTAAAGAACCCAGCCTGCTGATGATGGGGGTGGGGTGTGTCTTGCTGTGCTGGAGATTTCCACAGACAGAGTCAGTGCTGGAGAAGGAGAGTCTGGGCGCAGCACACATTGAAGGATAGTCCTGGGACCTGTTGTGCTACGAGCCGAAGTGGCTCTGGCCTGAGGGAGACAAAGGCAGGTAGCCTACAAGCCTGCAGAAACTGCTGTGGTCTGTCCAAAACAAGGTGACTCAAACCTGCTGTTTATTTTCTATGGAAGGACTTTTGTTTTATGCACTATGTGGATATGCACCTGTGTGGTCTGCACATTGCCTGTTATGCCTTTGGTGTAAATAAAGTCACGGTGAACCACAAAGACTGTCTGAGATTGCCTCAATACTGCTGCCGCTACCGTAGCCTACCACGAGCACATCCCCACAATTGGTGGCTTGGAGCGGGCATTCCTGCAGTGAGGCAGGCCTGAGGCAAAAGTTGTGTTGGACTGCATGTCATATATCAGGCCTGCAAGTTTTATGGTTCCTGACAAGATTGAGGAGGCCATTAAGCACCTGATTCAGAGTAATGTACAGCAGCAACAGGCATTGCAGGCTCAGAGGGAAAATAATGAGCTACAGCAAAAAAGACACGAGGAGGCTATGTGTGCACAGCAGCAAACAAACAATCTCCTAATGCAGCAGCTGGTAGCCATGCAAGAGTCGGTGCGAACATCCCTGCAAGGAGTTTCAACCGCAACAACCCCGACTGTGTCTACCGCCAGGGATAAAGTCCGATCCGCCCTGAGGAAAATGGGTCCGGAAGATGATATAGAGGCGTTCCTGACGGTGTTCGAAAGAACCGCGGAGCAAGAGAGGCTGCCATTGGAACAGTGGGCCGAGGTGGTGGCGCCTTTTCTGGTGGGGGACGCACAAAAGGCCTATTTTGACCTCAGCCGCGATGAGGCCAAGGACTATGAGAGGCTAAAAAGTGAGGTGTTGGCGAGGTTGGGGGTAAACACCTATGTGCGAGCGCACAGGGTGTATCAGTGGGTGTTTGCCGAGTCCCGACCCACCCGGTCACAAGCCTATGACTTACTTCACCTAGTAAAAAAATGGCTTCAGCCTGAAATATTGAGCCCTTCTCAGATGGTTGAAAGGGTCGTGGTCGACAGGTTCGTGGGTACCCTCCCGAGAGCCATACAGCGCTGGGTGGGACAAGGCGATCCAGGCAACCTGGAACAACTGGTTAGCCTGGTGGAGAGGTATATGGCCACTCAGGATTTGGTGCGGGACTCAGCGGTACTACCGAAGTCACGTCAGCCCCCGTTGCCGACCCGGGATCCTGAAAAAGGGATCCCACCTCATAAAGAGGGGAGTGGATCTCCAGTCCGTGGGAGGAATACCCTGGGGAGGAGGGAGGCTGCGAGGATCAGATGTTGGCATTGTCAGGATTGGGGACATGTGGCAGCCAACTGCCCTAGGGCATCCGAACCCATGGACTGCGGGTTCGCTCGCCGGTCCTCTTTTTATGCCCAACCGGTGTATATAGCTGACCCCCTGCTGGCTGCGGACACCCCTCCGTTGTGTGATGTTGTTGTCAATGGTCACTCCGTGCAGGCCCTGCTGGACTCTGGGAGCCTGGTAACTCTGGTCCATGAATCGCTGGTAACGGAAAAACTCCCAGATAGGCGAACCCTTACCATTGTCTGTATACATGGGGATCGCCGGGAGTATCCCACCACTAAGGTTACCCTGGCGGTGTGTGGGAAGGAGGTACCACATGTCGTCGGAGTGGGGAGACGGCTCCCTTATGCCGCAATATTGGGAAGGGACTTTCCCCTGTTCTGGACTTTGTGGAGGAACAGGTTGCCTACCTGTGGGGAAGAAAAATGTCCGGGTCCCGAGCCCGAGGACGGGGCCCCAGCTGTAGGGGTCACCGTAGGGGAGGTAGAGTGTAATTCTGACCGGTTTCCCCTAGAAGTATTGGCGGGTGAGACAGTAGAAAGTTCGTCTATCCTGGATCTGGGGGTACCCCGAGAAACCTTCGGGACCGCACAGCTCCAGGATTCGACGTTATTGCGGGCTAGAGAAGGTGTGTCGGTGATTAATGGCGTTGCCCAGCGTCCCGGCGCCGATACCGTATTTCCTCACCTGGCCTATAACCAGGACCTGTTATATAGGGTAGACAAGGTGAGGCAGGAGGTGGTGGAACAACTGGTGGTGCCCCAGCCTTACCGGCGAATGGTCTTGGATTTAGCGCATGCGCATGTGTTGGGTGGTCATCTGGGGGTTAAGAAAACGCTGGAGCGAATTCTACAACGGTTCTATTGGCCTGGGATTTATGAGGAAGTCCGGAGGTTCTGTCAGTCCTGTCCAGTGTGTCAGGTGACTAGCCCCCACCCTCAGTATCGCAGTCCACTGGTACCTATGCCCATTATAGAGGTGCCCTTCGAAAGGATCGCCATGGATCTGGTAGGCCCCATTATTAAGTCAGCCCGAGGTCACCAACACATACTGGTAGTGTTAGACTATGCCACTCGCTATCCGGAGGCGGTCCCATTGCGCCATACGTCGGCCAAGGTAATAGCTAAAGAGCTTATGAGTATGTTCGCCCGGGTGGGGATACCAAAGGAGATTCTGACGGACCAGGGGACACCCTTTATGTCCAAAATAACAAAGGAATTGTGTAAGCTATTAAATATTAAACACCTGCACACGTCCGTCTACCATCCCCAAACCGATGGGTTAGTAGAACGGTTTAATAAGACCCTGAAGTCCATGCTAAAAAGAGTCGTGGCTAAGGACGGGAGAGATTGGGACTTACTGTTGCCCTATGTTTTGTTTGCAGTACGGGAAGTGCCCCAGGCGTCCACGGGGTTCTCGCCCTTTGAGTTGTTATATGGGCGACATCCCCGTGGACTACTGGACATCGCTAAGGAGGCATGGGAGCAACAGCCTAAGCCTCATAAAAGTGTGATAGAACACATAGGAAAAATGCAGGACCGAATAGGGGTCGTGTTGCCAATCGTCCGGGAGCACATGGAAGCGGCACAACTGGCCCAGAGTCGGGTATATAACCGATCCGCCCGGGTAAGGACATTTCACCGGGGTGACCGAGTTCTTGTACTCGTGCCCATGGTCGAGAGTAAATTCCTGGCCCGGTGGCAAAGACCCTATGAAGTTAAGGAGAAAGTGGGCCCAGTTGATTACAGGATATACCAGCCAGGGCGGCGGAAGCCCGAACAGGTATATCATGTGAATCTACTAAAACCTTGGAGAGACAGAATTTGTTTGGAGACAGCCCGCCCTCTGTCTGGACGGCAGGGAGTGACCCGGGGTCACCAGGTGTTCCGGAGAACGCCGCTGGGGTGACGATAGGGGACGGACTGTCGACCAAACAGGCACAAGAGGTGAGAAAATTCGTTAGTCGGAATAGGGACGTATTCTCTGACCTTCCTGGACGTACCACCTTGATCGAGCATGACATTGTCACCGAGCCCCGGGTGAAAGTCCGCCTAAGACCATACCGAGTACCGGAGGCTCGGCGACAGGCCATTTCGCAGGAGGTAAGATCGATGCTACGTCTAGGGGTCATAGAAGAGTCAAAGAGCGAGTGGGCTAGCCCGATTGTCCTTATTCCCAAACCGGATGGTTCATTACGGTTCTGTAATGATTTTAGGAAATTAAATGAGGTATCAAAATTTGACGCCTATCCCATGCCTCGGGTGGACGAGTTGATAGAGCGGCTGGGAAAAGCCCGGTATTTTTCGATCCTAGATCTCACGAAGGGCTACTGGCAGGTACCTCTGACGGAGGCGGCAAAGGAGAAGACGGCCTTTGTCACCCCAGAGTGGCTTTTTCAGTATAGGGTGTTGCCTTTTGGGTTGCATGGCGCTCCGGCAACGTTCCAGCGTCTGATGGATGTCGTCCTCAAGCCCCATCACCAGTATACCTCCGCGTATCTGGATGATATAGTCGTGTTTAGCCCGGACTGGGAGGGTCATTTGTCAAAACTTCAGGCAGTGATAGATTCTCTAAGGAAGGCGGGGTTGACTGCCAACCCAAAAAAATGCTCGGTGGGACTAGAGGAAGCTCGCTATTTGGGGTATGTGATTGGACGCAGAGTCATTAGGCCCCAAGTGAATAAAGTTGAAGCAATCCGGAATTGGCCCAGGCCTCGTACGTCCAAGCAAGTACGGTCATTTTTGGGCCTGATTGGGTACTACATGAGGTTCATTCCCCATTTTGCCACCTTGGCAGCCCCGTTAACCGGCCTCTTGAAGGGTAGAAAGTCGGTGATGGTTCGCTGGGGGGAGCAGGAGGAAGAGGCGTTCTGCCGTTTGAAGTCGGCCCTATGTGAGTCCCCGGTTCTGGTGACGCCCGACTTCAAGCGGGAGTTTGTAGTTCAAACAGATGCCTCGGGAGTAGGACTAGGGGCTGTGCTTTCCCAGGAGCTCAACGGGGAAGAGCACCCCGTGGTTTTTCTAAGCCGCAAGCTTACCCCAGCAGAAACCCGGTATAGCATTGTGGAGAGAGAGTGCCTCGCCATCAAGTGGGCACTCGAGTCTCTCAGATATTACCTTCTGGGGAGAAGGTTCCGTCTGGTGACCGACCACTCCCCTCTCCAGTGGATGAGTCGAGCTAAGGAGGGGAGCGCTCGGGTTACCAGGTGGTTCTTGTCCCTCCAGAACTTTAAGTTCACTGTTGAGCACAGGGCCGGCCGCTTACAGGGGAACGCAGATGCCCTGTCCCGGGTACACTGCTGTGCATGTGTTCACCCCCTCAGGCTTGAACAGTATGTTCAAGCCCTCAGGGTGAACAAAGGGTGGGGATATGTAGGAGAGTCCCAGGAATAATAATGGACGGACGATACGTGCCACCAGAGGTCATGGCCTCGGTGGAGTAAGAACCGGATCATTGCGGTTACAGCGGCGAATGCTGCTGTGCAGCGTGTCCGGGCCGGTTTTTACTGGGAACAGGTAAAGAGCTGGGGGGGGGTGCCTGTTCCCCACGGCCAGCCCAGGTTTTTGGTGGAGCTGGGCCTTTAAAGAACCCAGCCTGCTGATGATGGGGGTGGGGTGTGTCTTGCTGTGCTGGAGATTTCCACAGACAGAGTCAGTGCTGGAGAAGGAGAGTCTGGGCGCAGCACACATTGAAGGATAGTCCTGGGACCTGTGGTGCTACGAGCCGAAGTGGCTCTGGCCTGATGGAGACAAAGGCAGGTAGCCTACAAGCCTGCAGAAACTGCTGTGGTCTGTCCAAAACAAGGTGACTCAAACCTGCTGTTTATTTTCTATGGAAGGACTTTTGTTTTATGCACTATGTGGATATGCACCTGTGTGGTCTGCACATTGCCTGTTATGCCTTTGGTGTAAATAAAGTCACGGTGAACCACAAAGACTGTCTGAGATTGCCTCAATACTGCCGCCGCTACCGTAGCCTACCACCAGCACATCCCCACAGTATATATAAAAAGTACAAACAGTCGGCACTCCTCCATGTATCGTGGTGCTCGCTTCCAGGGTGGGAAACAACCCGCTTCAATATCAAAGGAAAAAGACCGGCACTCACTTCTTGTGGATAATTGTTGCTTTATTAGAAAAGCATGGATACAGCGCAACAAGCGACACGTGTTTCGGCTCGAATGAAAGCCTTTGTCAAGCATGATATGCATTACTACAAACACATTTAAATAGTGCGCCATCACCGGCGTCCACACGTGTTGACGTCACATCGCCATGGTAACATGTATATACAAAACATAAAATTTCAACAGAAGACATGTTTTAATGCATAATCACAATGCTGAGATATTTTATAGCTATCTATGTGAAAGAAAATACAAGAGGTGAGCTAGCAAACATGCGATACAAACAGACACAGTCCATTAAAGCCAAAAAAGAAAATAATTACCCTGAGATGTATTTATCTCGTACAGGCTACGTTTGCATCAAGGGTTTCCACTCTTGTCATTTTTTTGTCATTTTTTCTGTGACTAGATGAATATGAATATAAATATAGAATTAAAGATCAAACAAAATAATAAAAATACATCATCAATTGTCTACAAAAATGCGCTCAATTCATACTCCCGATTAAGACCCCTTGGTTCAAGAGTTTGCAGAGTATGGATCCAAAAACGTTCCCGTTTATTAAGCATTAGTAACCTGTTGCCACCTCTACGGGGTTGTTGGACCTGCTCAATGATCTGAAATCTTAATTGTGATTCATTGTGAGAGCATCTATCAAAATGAAAGGGAATTGGTAATAGCAGATTTTTCTTCCGTATGCTGGACTTATAGTTACTAAACCTATCCTTCATTCTGGTAGAAGTCTCACCAATGTACACAAGGCCACAAGGGCACTTCAACAGGTACACTACATAATTGCTGTCACAGGTAAAAAAGCCCCTAACTGGGAATTTCTTACCTGTGTGTGGGTGGAAAAGAATTCACCCTTAATCACTGCTGAGCAATGGACACACTGTAAACAAGGGAAGGTGCCCTTTTTAGGAGTAGAAAGAAAAAGTTGGCGTGGCATGTTCATAGTGCCACCTATGTCAGCTTTAACAATGGTATCCCTAATGTTTTTTGTTCTTTTATAGCAGATCATAGGAATATCTCTAAATTCAACAACATCTGGGTAAGCCGCACGCACAATCCCCCAATGTTTGTTAATCACGTGGCGAAACTTATTGATCCATGGATGGTATTTGACAATAAACGGTAACCGTCTATTGTCACTACACGGTTTTCTAATGTCGACACTGCCACTACATTTTTTTTATTCCAGAGTCCAGCAAGGATCTCGGATAGCCCCTGCAGGAAAATTTATCTGCCATCTCTTCCAATCTAATTCCCCTCAATGATTTGTCTGACACAATTCTCTCAACTCGTCTGAACTGTGAAAGAGGCAAGGATTTCTTAACTGATGGTGAGTGATTGCTAAAGTAGTGTAGCAAACTATTTTTGTCTGTTTTTTTAATGTGCAAATCAGTTTGTATGTGGTTGTCAGGGCCTTTTATTACCCAGGTGTCCAAAAAGTTAATTTTGTTCAAATCACTTTGAACTGTGAAGGATAGTTCAGGCCATATATTGTTCAAATATTCAGTGAACTGCTCGAAGGACTCGACGCCGCCCCGCCATACGCAAAAAATGTTGTCTATAAAACGACGCCAGAAAATACACGATTGCATATATAATGGATTGTTATACAGGTCCTTCTCAAAAAATTAGCATATTGTGATAAAGTTCATTATTTTCTGTAATGTACTGATAAACATTAGACTTCCATATATTTTAGATTCATTACACACAACTGAAGTAGTTCAAGCCTTTTCTTGTTTTAATATTGATGATTTCGGCATACAGCTCATGAAAACCCAAAATTCCTATCTCAAAAAATTTGCATATTTCATCCGACCAATAAAAGAAAAGTGTTTTTAATACAAAAAAAGTCAACCTTCAAATAATTAAGTTCAGTTATGCACTCAATACTTGGTCGGGAATCCTTTTGCAGAAATGACTGCTTTAATGCGGCGTGGCATGGAGGCAATCAGCCTGTGGCACTGCTGAGGTGTTATGGAGGCCCAGGATGCTTCGATAGCGGCCTTAAGCTCATCCAGAGTGTAGGGTCTTGCGTCTCTCAACTTTCTCTTCCCAATATCCCACAGATTCTCTATGGGGTTTAGGTCAGGAGAGTTGGCAGGCCAATTGAGCACAGTAATACTATGGTCAGTAAACCATTTACCAGTGGTTTTGGTACTGTGAGCAGGTACTTGGCAAATCGTTTTGTACAAAATTATTTGAGCCCGTCTGCCGAGCGTCAAGGCGATCTCTGTTAGACGGGTTCCTACTCTAAATTCTACCTGTTAGGTGCCATGATGGCTACCATACACTTCATGGAGTGAGGTTCCACATACCTACGATAATTTTACCTGTTAGGCGCCATGAAGGCTACCATACACTTTAGGGAGTGTAGGTTACACAGCAGGCCCACTCCACGACATCACCGGCGCCAAATGGCTACCAAGGACTGCAGTGAGAGTCCACAAACTATCCCACTCCTGGTGCCATGGCTTCAGTGAGTGAAGGGGAGCAGGCCTGACTATGTACTAACACTAATTAAAATCAGCCTATAGGGCAGACAGGGTGTTCAGAAGTGCATGACTGAGGAGGCAGCCACACCTCCAGTACAAACTGCAAAGAAAAACCAAAAAAGGGGGTCAGTCAGCACATACCAAACCGCAGAAGAACATTGCTAAGGCAGGGAACAACATTGAAAGACAGAAACATGCAATGCGACAATTAACTGCAATATAGAGTACAAAATTGCATAATAATAACAAGTGCTACACTATAAGTGCGAGATACTTGGCAAATCGTTTTGTACAAAATTATTTGAGCCCGTCTGCTGAGCGTCAAGGCGATCTCTGTTAGACGGGTTCCTACGCTAAATTCTACCTGTTAGGTGCCATGACGGCTACCATACACTTCGTGGAGTGGGCCTGCTGTGTAACCTACACTCCCTGAAGTGTATGGTAGCCTTCATGGCGCCTAACAGGTAAAATCATCGTAGGTATGTGGAACCTCACTCCCTGAAGTGTATGGTAGCCGTCATGGCACCTAACAGGTAGAATTTAGTGTAGGGACCCGTCTAACAGAGATCGCCTTGACGCTCGGTAGACGGGCTCAAATAATTTTGTACAAAACGATTTGCCAAGTATCTCGCACTTATAGTGTAGCACTTGTTATTATTATGCAATTTTGTACTCTATATTGCAGTTAATTGTCGCATTGCATGTTTCTGTCTTTCAATTTTGTTCCCTGCCTTAGCAATGTGCTTCTGCGGTTTGGTATGTGCTGACTGACCCCCTTTTTTGGTTTTTCTTTGCAGTTTGTACTGGAGGTGTGGCTGCCTCCTCAGTCATGCACTCCTGACCACCCTGTCTGCCCTATAGGCTGATTTTAATTAGTGTTAGTACATAGTCAGGCCTGCTCCCCTTCACTCACTAAAGCCATGGCACCAGGAGTGGGATAGTTTGTGGACTCTCACTGCAGTCCTTGGTAGCCATTTGGCGCCGGTGATGTCGTGGAGTGGGCCTGCTGTGTAACCTACACTCCCTGAAGTGTATGGTAGCCTTCATGGCGCCTAACAGGTAAAATTATCGTAGGTATGTGGAACCTCACTCCCTGAAGTGTATGGTAGCCGTCATGGCACCTAACAGGTAGAATTTAGCGTAGGAACCCGTCTAACAGAGATCGCCTTGACGCTCGGCAGACGGGCTCAAATAATTTTGTACAAAACGATTTGCCAAGTATCTCGCACTTATAGTGTAGCACTTGTTATTATTATGCAATTTTGTACTCTATATTGCAGTTAATTGTCGCATTGCATGTTTCTGTCTTTCAATGTTGTTCCCTGCCTTAGCAATGTGCTTCTGCGGTTTGGTATGTGCTGACTGACCCCCTTTTTTGGTTTTTCTTTGCAGTTTGTACTGGAGGTGTGGCTGCCTCCTCAGTCATGCACTCCTGACCACCCTGTCTGCCCTATAGGCTGATTTTAATTAGTGTTAGTACATAGTCAGGCCTGCTCCCCTTCACTCACTAAAGCCATGGCACCAGGAGTGGGATAGTTTGTGGACTCTCACTGCAGTCCTTGGTAGCCATTTGGCGCCGGTGAGGTCGTGGAGTGGGCCTGCTGTGTAACCTACACTCCCTGAAGTGTATGGTAGCCTTCATGGCGCCTAACAGGTAAAATTATCGTAGGTATGTGGAACCTCACTCCCTGAAGTGTATGGTAGCCGTCATGGCACCTAACAGGTAGAATTTAGCGTAGGAACCCGTCTAACAGAGATCGCCTTGACGCTCGGCAGACGGGCTCAAATAATTTTGTACAAAACGATTTGCCAAGTATCTCGCACTTATAGTGTAGCACTTGTTATTATTATGCAATTTTGTACTCTATATTGCAGTTAATTGTCGCATTGCATGTTTCTGTCTTTCACTGTGAGCAGGTGCCAGGTCGTGCTGAAAAATGAAAAATGGGCTACAGGTGCCGCATTCCCCAGGTCAAGCCACTTTTGAACCAGAAACAGCGGCAGAAGCGCCTGACCTGGGCTACAGAGAAGCAGCACTGGACTGTTGCTCAGTGGTCCAAAGTACTTTTTTCGGATGAAAGCAAATTTTGCATGTCATTCGGAAATCAAGGTGCCAGAGTCTGGAGGAAGACTGGGGAGAGGGAAATGCCAAAATGCCTGAAGTCCAGTGTCAAGTACCCACAGTCAGTGATGGTCTGGGGTGCCATGTCAGCTGCTGGTGTTGGTCCACTGTGTTTTATCAAGGGCAGGGTCAATGCAGCTATCTATCAGGAGATTTTGGAGCACTTCATGCTTCCATCTGCTGAAAAGCTTTATGGAGATGAAGATTTCATTTTTCAGCACGACCTGGCACCTGCTCACAGTGCCAAAACCACTGGTAAATGGTTTACTGACCATGGTATTACTGTGCTCAATTGGCCTGCCAACTCTCCTGACCTAAACCCCATAGAGAATCTGTGGGATATTGGGAAGAGAAAGTTGAGAGACGCAAGACCCAACACTCTGGATGAGCTTATGGCCGCTATCGAAGCATCCTGGGCCTCCATAACACCTCAGCAGTGCCACAGGCTGATTGCCTCCATGCCACGCCACATTGAAGCAGTCATTTCTGCAAAAGGATTCCCGACCAAGTATTGAGTGCATAACTGAACTTAATTATTTGAAGGTTGACTTTTTTTGTATTAAAAACACTTTTCTTTTATTGGTCGGATGAAATATGCTAATTTTTTGAGATAGGAATTTGGGGTTTTCATGAGCTGTATGCCAAAATCATCAATATTAAAACAAGAAAAGGCTTTAACTACTTCAGCTGTGTGTAATGAATCTAAAATATATGAAAGTCTAATGTTTTTCAGTACATTACAGAAAATAATGAACTTTATCACAATATGCTAATTTTTTGAGAAGGACCTGTATATGAAATTTTCTTCAAACCAAGCCATATAGCTATTTGCGTATGGCGGTGCGGCGTGCGAGCCCATCGCGGTCCCGCGTTTCTGCTGGAAGAATGTGTCCTGGAATAAAAAATAGTTCTCTTCCAAAACCAATTTAAGTAATTGTAGAAAAAATTCTTGTGGAGTATGATTGGAAAATTCCAGGATCCATTCCACAGCAGTAAGGCCCTTCACATGTTCAATTGATGTGTACAAACTACATACATCATATTACAAAGAAAAAATTTGGGGAATTGAGTCAGCACAACCTGTATGTAGGTGCACATCACTATGGCGAAATACATAAACAAACGGAAAATACTAATGTGATAGCACTCTATATCCAGCATTCTGCCCTGACTCCATGCTGGATGAGGCATTGGTGTACATTTTGGCCAAAGCGTAATAAGCCACTCACCACGTCAAGGTCGCCTCTATTTGAGTGGTCCCTAACACTAGCTCCTACCTGTTTATGGGCCATGACAGCCACACAAAGTCCAGGGAATGCAGGTCAGCGTGCACGCCAAGCACACTCTGCTTTTAACCCCGTCCGGTGCCATTACAGCTTTCATCGGATCCAGGGATGCAAGTACCAACATGCACGCTGAGCCCACCATATACTTCTCCTGGAGCCAAATGGCTACTGGTAGGTTCTATATAAGCAGACTCAGTTTTATACTGACTTTAAAACCAGCCTCCAGGACAGATTGACTGGTCAGGTGGCATTGACTCAAAGGAGATCGCCACGCCTCCAATACATACTACAAAGAAAAAATTTGGGGAATTGAGTCAGCACAAAAATAGAGGCGACCTTGACGTGGTGAGTGGCTTATTACGCTTTGGCCAAAATGTACACCAATGCCTCATCCAGCATGGAGTCAGGGTAGAATGCTGGATATAGAGTGCTATCACATTTGTATTTTCCGTTTGTATATGTATTTCGCCATAGTGATGTGCACCTACATACAGGTTGTGCTGACTCAATTCCCCAAATTTTTTCTTTGTAGTATGTATTGGAGGCGTGGCGATCTCCTTGGAGTCATTGCACACCTGACCAGTCAAACTGTCCTGGAGGCTGGTTTTAAAGTCAGTATAAAACTGAGTCTACTTATATAGAACCTACCAGTAGCCATTTGGCTCCAGGAGAAGTATATGGTGGGCTCAGCGTGCATGTTGGTACTTGCATCCCTGGATCCGATGAAAGCTGTAATGGCACCGGACGGGGTTAAAAGCAGAGTGTGCTTGGCGTGCACGCTGACCTGCATTCCCTGGACTTTGTGTGGCTGTCATGGCCCATAAACAGGTAGGAACTAGTGTTAGGGACCACTCAAATAGAGGCGACCTTGACGTGGTGAGTGGCTTATTACGCTTTGGCCAAAATGTACACCAATGCCTCATCCAGCATGGAGTCAGGCCAGAATGCTGGATATAGAGTGCTATCACATTTGTATTTTCCGTTTACATACATCATATGTCACCAAAAAATCTCCTGTCTCAAGATGTACACTTTTAATATCAGACAAGAACTGGTTGGTGTCTAATAAAAAAGACGAAGTCTTTTTTGTCAATGGAGTTAGTACTTTTTCTATAAGCATAGCAGGTGCAGACAAAACGGAATCATTGGAGGCCACGATTGGTCGGCCTGGGGGGGCTGTTAAACATTTATGAATTTTTGGCAACGTATATAATACGGGGGTAACTGGATATTGGTTAATCAGAAATTGACACAACTTTTCATCTAATAAACCTGCATCTTTATGTGTATGTACAATATAAGACAATTTACGTTTGATGTCAAAAACCGGATCCCTATCCAAAGGGTGATATGTATCACGGTCAGACAGTTGTGCTAAAATTTCTGAAACATAATATTCCCTGTCTAGCATTACCAAAGAGCCCCCTTTATCTGCCGGTTTAAAAATGACAGATTTATCATCTAATACAGTGCGCAGTGCATGCCTTTCCTCCTTGGATAGATTATGCGCAAAAGGCAGACCCTCGTGTTGGAAATCAGTGATAATAGCATTGAAATCTCTTTGCACCAAAGATATGTAGGTCTCTGCTGGATGATGTATTTTTGGAGGCTGAAAATTGCTTTTCAGTCTCAAACCAAACTGGTTTAAAGTCAAGAAATCATGCGCAGGTGGAACAGGTGTCCGCTTGCTGAGCGGAGCGGAGGCTGAACGCTGCCAGACTGATGCATTCTGAGCGGATCCGCGTCCACTCAGAATGCATTAGGGCAGTACGGATGCGTTCGGGGCCGCTTGTGAGCCCCTTTAAACGGAGCTCACAAGCGGAGCCTCGAACGCTAGTGTGAAAGTAGCCTTAAACGGATAATGTGACCTGGATTTTGACTATAGAGCTGCGGACATGTGCTGCTAGATAGCCGCTAGCACATCCGTAATATACTTTTGGCATAGCTCTGAGTGCTTATATTTAGGTAAAAAAAATATGTAAAAGAGGCAAGTAAGGAGGCCAAAGGCTGTTACTAACGTTTCAGGAGCCCAGCACCGCCTGCATCCTCTGAATCTTCTCCTTGCTCCCGGAGGACACCAAGTTAAAGTGCCGTAATCTTGCGCATGGTCGAGTACTCCGCATGTCAGTGCCGGCTAATTGTTCCTTCCCTGTGCTGGCATCAGCCTCAGGGAATGAACTGCGCATGCGCTAGCTGCGAGATTACAGCCCTAGCTGCGAGATTACAGCGCTCTAACTTAGTGACGTCCGGGAGCAAGAAGGAGATTCGGAGGATGCAGGCGGGTGCTGTAATCTTGCAGCTAGCGCATGCGCATTTAGTTCCCTGAGGCTGATGTCCACAGCTGTACAGGGAGTACAGAATTATTAGGCAAATGAGTATTTTGACCACATCATCCTCTTTATGCATGTTGTCTTACTCCAAGCTGTATAGGCTCGAAAGCCTACTACCAATTAAGCATATTAGGTGATGTGCATCTCTGTAATGAGAAGGGGTGTGGTCTAATGACATCAACACCCTATATCAGGTGTGCATAATTATTAGGCAACTTCCTTTCCTTTGGCAAAATGGGTCAAAAGGAGGACTTGAATGGCTCAGAAAAGTCAAAATTAGTGAGATATCTTGCAGAGGGATGCAGCACTCTTAAAATTGCAAAGCTTCTGAAGCATGATCATCGAACAATCAAGCGTTTCATTCAAAATAGTCAACAGGGTCGCAAGAAGCGTGTGGAAAAACCAAGGCGCAAAATAACTGCCCATGAACTGAGAAAAGTCAAGCGTGCAGCTGCCAAGATGCCACTTGCCACCAGTTTGGCCATATTTCAGAGCTGCAACATCACTGGAGTGCCCAAAAGCACAAGGTGTGCAATACTCAGAGACATGGCCAAGGTAAGAAAGGCTGAAAGACGACCACCACTGAACAAGACACACAAGCTGAAACGTCAAGACTGGGCCAAGAAATATCTCAAGACTGATTTTTATAAGGTTTTATGGACTGATGAAATGAGAGTGAGTCTTGATGGGCCAGATGGATGGGCCCGTGGCTGGATTAGTAAAGGGCAGAGAGGTCCAGTCCGACTCAGATGCCAGAAAGGTGGAGGTGAAGTACTGGTTTGGGCTGGTATCATCAAAGATGAGCTTGTGGGGCCTTTTAGGGTTGAGGATGGAGTCAAGCTCAACTCCCAGTCCTACTGCCAGTTTCTGGAAGACACCTTCTTCAAGCAGTGGTACAGGAAGAAGTCTGCATCCTTCAAGAAAAACATGATTTTCATGCAGGACAATGCTCCATCACACGCGTCCAAGTACTTCACAGCGTGGCTGGCAAGAAAGGGTATAAAAGAAGAAAATCTAATGACATGGCCTCCTTGTTCACCTGATCTGAACCCCATTGAGAACCTGTGGTCCATCATCAAATGTGAGATTTACAAGGAGGGAAAACAGTACACCTCTCTGAACAGTGTCTGGGAGGCTGTGGTTGCTGCTGCACGCAATGTTGATGGTGAACAGATCAAAACACTGACAGAATCCATGGATGGCAGGCTTTTGAGTGTCCTTGCAAAGAAAGGTGGCTATATTGGTCACTGATTTGTTTTTGTTTTGTTTTTGAATGTCAGAAATGTATATTTGTGAATGTTGAGATGTTATATTGGTTTCACTGGTAAAAATAAATAATTGAAATGGGTATATATTTGTTTTTTGTTAAGTTGCCTAATAATTATGCACAGTAATAGTCACCTGCACACACAGATATCTCCCTAAAAAAGCTAAAACTAAAAACAAACTAAAAACTACTTCCAAAAATATTCAGCTTTGATATTAATGAGTTTTTTGGGTTCATTGAGAACAAGGTTGTTGTTCAATAATAAAATTAATCCTCAAAAATACAACTTGCCTAATAATTCTGCACTCCCTGTATAGACAAAATCCAGGTGACAGAATCCCTTTAAAAAAAACTATACATATTAGGTATTGCTGCATTTGTAACTACCTACTCTACAAAAATATCACATGGTCTAACCCCTCAGGTGAATGCAGTAAAACAATAAAATAAAAACTGTGTCAAAACAACCATGAAATAGATGTTTTTTTACAAGATTGGTAAAAATAAAAATTATGATCGAATAGAACTTAAAAAAAATATATAATAATGGGACTCAACTGTGTATAATATTTATATATTCTAAACATCCCAAAGGCTACTTTCACACTTGCGTCAGAGGATCCCGGCAGGCAGTTCCGTCGCCGGAACTGCCTGCCGGATCTCTCAAAACGCATGCAGACTGTTGGCATTTGTCTCCATCCTGATCAGTCAACTACCCCACAAGTGACCCCATTTTGGAAAGAAGACACCCCAAGGTATTCGCTGATGGGCATAGTGAGTTCATAGAAGTTTTTATTTTTTGTCACAAGTTAGTGGAATATGAGACTTTGTAAGAAAAAATAAAAAAATAAAAAAAATCATTTTCCGCTGACTTGTGACAAAAAATAAAAAGTTCTATAAACTCACTATGCCCATCAGCGAATACCTTAGGGTGTCTACTTTCCGAAATGGGGTCATTTGTGGGGTGTTTGTACTGTCTGGCCATTGTAGAACCTCAGGAAACATGACAGGTGCTCAGAAAGTCAGAGCTGCTTCAAAAAGCGGAAATTCACATTTTTGTACCATAGTTTGTAAACGCTATAACTTTTACCCAAACCATTTTTTTTTTTTTTACCCAAACATTTTTTTTTTATCAAAGACATGTAGAACAATAAATTTAGAGAGAAATTTATATATGGATGTCGGTTTTTTGCAAAATTTTACAACTGAAAGTGAAAAATTTCATTTTTTTGCAAAAAAATCGTTAAATTTCGATTTAATAACAAAAAAAGTTAAAATGTCAGCAGCAATGAAATACCACCAAATGAAAGCTCTATTAGTGAGAAGAAAAGGAGGTAAAATTCATTTGGGTGGTAAGTTGCATGACCGAGCAATAAACGGTGAAATAGTGTAGGTCAGAAGTGTAAAAAGTGGCCTGGTCATTAAGGGTGTTTAAGCTAAGGGGGCTGAGGTGGTTAAGGACACAATGAACCAAACAAAATGGCACCTGAGCTGTCACATGACTTGACTTTTATTCACTTTTTAAATGATATCCTAACAACTTTATTAGCATATAGAAATGTATACATGTTTCTGTTTTTTTGGCGGATCTGCAAAAAACTGATGACTTATGGAACAAGTCCGCAAAAAACGGACTGCAATTCGGGATATAAAAAAACACAGATGTGTGAATGGACAAGGACTGTATTTATTGCCCATAGATCAGCACTCGGCTTTCATTTCTTTAACTGCTCTGGAAAAATAAAAGCTGCTTTCTAATTGGTTGCTATGGGCAATTAAGACAGTCTTACTGGTAGCCTTGATATATGAGAACCCAATCCTCAAGGGTTAGGTGAGCCTATGTTATTAATTATTATTAGTAATCCCCTAATATTACATATATAATACACTTTTATATATTTAGGCCAGGCATTGTTCCAATGTAGTGTGATAAGTGTCATAAGGTGGACAGTGCGGGAAGAGGTGTATATCCCACTCAGATACCTCAGCTGGATGGGATAGCTAAAATATGGGAAGTAATAGTCTCAGCAATATGTAGATTGCTGAGACAAGGTTCTTGCTGGTGTAGTCTGGGATGGATTTTAGTTGGATTGGCAGATAGGATTGGAAGTGGGATCTGCCAATCCACACCCTTCCAGCACGGGTGTTCCCTTGGACCAGAGAGGATCGCAGGTGAGGTCTGCGATAATCAGACGGGGATAAAGATCCTCCCGGGGTGTCAGTTAGTGGGGAATGTACAGACAGAGGCCTGGTGAGGCTCTGTCAGTGTGGTCTCAGCAGGGCAAGGCTGAGGGGTCACGGAGCTAGGCGCTAGCCGGAACTTTTGGGGACGCCGTGATGCCTGGGAACAAGGGTCACGAGGCCAGAGTCAGGAGGACTACTGTGCCACAATCCCCCAGAAAGTGTTGAAGGGTCACAGCTCAGAAGCTGCTGGACTGTATGGCTGTAGAAAGCCGCATTTATGTTCCATGTGTGAACAGCGCTCTGTATAGGTGAGTCAGAGATCATGTTATATGTTTAGGTAGAGCCCAGACGGGCAGGTTTTCATTTTGTATCGTGTTTTCTGGTGCTGGTATCAAAATAAATGCACTGTTTGGACATTCAACACGGTAGTCAGTGGGAATATTGTGACTGAGACCCCGGAGATAGAACTAATCCCTCACAGTAGGTACAAAATGGGACATGCGGCTGAAGTTGCAACTTTCCAACGCCATAAGGCTGGTGTAGAAGACTACCCCATTTACCCCACAGCATTCACCTGAACAGTTATTGACCCTCGGCATCACCAGCGACTATTCTCATTGGGTGCAACGGTGCTGGGACTCCTAACACTGCTAAGAGTCCTAGAAATGCTCGCTAACTTGGTTATTTCATAATGAATTTCAGTTTAAGGGTTATTTCCATTTGGGACATTTATAACATATCCATAGGATGATGCCCCTGAAGTGTACAGACAGCAGGTCATGCATGTGCAGCCACCCTTTATTCACTGTTATGAAACTTCAAGGATAACTGTCGTATTATTATTATTTTTTTGAGTATTGGATTGTGGTGATTAATATCTCCTTGGTGGCCCTATTTCAACTTTTCACTGTGTATTCAATTACCCCTTAATTCCACATTTTTGTTCCCTGTACTGCCTACTTTTACCTGTGCTTAAAATAGGGTTGCTAGGCATGGTCCGTGCAGCGTGCAAGGTCACATTACTGACAGCCAGGGACTGTAAGTAAATGATCAAAGCCAGGTCCTCCCCAGCAGCTGATAACAGTGCCTGGGCTGTGTGCACTTCTCCCTGTCCCTGCGCTTGGCAGACGCTCCCTCACTCAGCAGAGCTGGAGAATGCAGATTTGAAGCAGCGCAGACCAGGGAAGGGAGATCTGCCATCTGCTCAGTGTATAAATGAAAGCAACATGTGGTAAGAGGACCCCTTTGTGCTACAGGAGATTAACCCTTTAGGAGGAGGGCTCTGGTTATTGACACTTTTGGGGGGCTATTGTTACTGGGTAGTGAGGGCAGGCGGGATTAACCTCAGGGTGAGGGCAGTGGCGGCCATCTTAACTGAATAGTGAAATTACATTTTTATGCAGACTGGTTGCTAAGGGCTGAATCTTAATAAATATGGGGTAAGTCAGTCTAATAGTAACTGATTCTGGAATATCATGTTATTAGTAACTACATATATGAAAATTCAAATTAGGGTCTAAATGTGACAGTTATCCTTTCAGAAAATAGCTGAGCTCTGGTTTGGCTATTTTCAGGAGTCCCATAGTAGTGAATGGAGAGGTGGCCACGCTTGTGCTGCTTGTTCTCCATTCGCCGCTATAAGACGTCCAAAAATAGGCGAGCACGCTCACTATTTTTGGAACTCCTATAGCAATGAATGGAGAGGACGCCACACATGCGCAATGTGCTCTTCTTTGACTTCAGACCCCTGTTCTGGACATATGAGCAGGTCCCAAAGGTGGGACTCGCACCTATCGGACATTTATGACACATCCTATCAATATGTCCCAGAAGGGAATACCCCTTTAACCCCCTCCCTGAGAAAATCATGCATACACCCATGACACCAAAGAATGCAAAATAAAAGACACAAAACACATTAATTGGGGAATAAATGGCCAAATTGTTTATTTAAAATATTAAAAATGGCACACCCCCGACTCACGGAGAGTCACCCTCCAGCACTCAGGAGAGGAAAACCCCCTGTGGAGGAAACCTCTAGGGAACCATGGCTGGAGGGCTGCCCTTCCCTTGGGCTTAGAGGGTAATGCCACTATGTGGCTGCCACATAAATAGTAAGGGGGGGAGGTGCAGCAGCCGGGCTGATCTGGTTCGCTAGGCGGATGTCCCTTTCCTCCTATTGGGCGATGGGCTTCTTGCTAGAACCTCTAAATTTCGTCAAGGTGTGGTGGGTGGGGGTAGTCAAGCTCAAGGTCCTCAGGCCATCGAGTACGGCACCAAATATGGCTGCTCGCCAGCTTTTTACAAGTTTTCTTCCCTTATGGCACATGTGCTTGTGATGTCACAGGTGTCTATGACTCATGTTGGTGGCAGTGTTCTGAAGGGTTAACTCTTTAGTGACCTTCAATGTGCCTTTCTGCAGAGGCCCTTAACCCCTTCCTGACTGCACTTTGTCAATATACTCCAGTTTGGATAACCGCCATATATTTATGGTCCCCCAAGGATCGCAGGGTTTCCTCCTTCGGGGGAGCATGTTTGTTCTGTTACTGACAGCCACTGGTCCAGGTGCTGACACCGAGTACCCGGACCATTGGCTCTTACTTAACCCCTTCCAGACTGCACCATGTAAATGAACAGACTAACAGCATGGTGTGGTCAATTTTATATGTAACCCTCGATCCTATCCTGGGACTGCACTTGAGTATGGAGCAGCCATGAACTCGACACTTGCATCTTGACTTTAACCAAGCAGGAGGCACAGTGCTTAGCGGTTACAGTCACCACTGGGCACAAAGCTTGATGGTTACATTGCTACTATAAGCTTGGTGGTTGCTCTGGGCAACTGAATAAAGTAAACAGCTTGATGGTGTAAGTCTTTCACTTAGGGTCCATTCAGACGTCCGTTGAATGGGTCCGGATCCGTTCCGCAATTATGCGTAACGGGTGCGAACCCATTCATTTTCAATGGGGCCGGAAAAGATGCAGACAGCACACAGTGTGCTGCATCCGCATTTCCGTTCTGCGGCCCCAAACTTCCAGTCTGCGGCTCTGGAAAAAAATAGAGGATGTCAATATGATGTCAGAGGATATTACAAGAATGAGGTTGAGGAGAAGACTACAAATCCCGTAATGTCCAGGTCTTTATTATAGGATATCAGAGGGCATTTCAGCGAGGGGTATAAGAGGAGAGGATTACAACTCCCAGCATTTACAGGCAGGTATTATGTGATATCAGAGGATATTTCAGGTAGGTGGTATGAGAGGACTACAGTGTCGGACTGGAGTGCCTAGGGCCCACCAGTAACATTTATTCTGGTGGTTCACTACATAGATACATGCAAATATTACCCGTTCACACAGCGGCAGACAGCAGCAAGACACTACAAGGTGATTGTTTATAGGGGTGCAGCCAGCCAGTAGCGCAGGGGCAACATGTGAGGTGCACGGTGGACCAATGAGGGGCCAAAATATAACACAGTTCATCAGTTTACTCACGGTTAGCAGAAAGCCTCCCTGGGCTGGCAGCACAGTGTTGAGGTGGACAGCACGAAATCCTCTGGGGCACGCTCTGTGGTAGGGAAGCATTAGCCAAGATGGTGGTTGAGGTAACCTTGATGTTAGGGGTGCTTAGGGTGCTTGTTGCGGCTGAGTCCCTTGATGGTTTTTGTCGTGACGCCAGTACCGTTAATGGTGGTACAAGCATAGGTAGTAATAATGAGGTAGACAGTGGTAAGATGCAACTCACAACTTTTACTGTTGATGACTTTGGTTGCAGCAGTACAAGAATGCAGTCTCTTGATGTTTTTTAGGGTAAATCTGAAAATCCACTGTTTCTAGGCTTTTTAGGTTTGATTTGGAGTTTAGACAGATGTTTTCTGTATCAGTGTAATTTGGTGAGGTGGCCGGAGGCTATGGTATCCTTCACCTGAATATCCTAAAGGTCCTGGATGCCAGATTTGTGGCTTTTATCCTTTGGATGTATAAGTCTTTTTCTCTTGTCCCTTTCTGGACTAAACTTTCATCAGAGCAGAAGTGCTAGATCTGCACTCTCTCACTCTCAGCAGACTGAATAATCAATCAACAACCACTGACCTGTCCCTGTCCTCTCTGTGTCACTAGGCATGAACCAGGTATATATAGAACCTAAGTGTCATCCTCATCTAGTGGTGGGATGTATAAATTACACCTAATCTGCCTGGTAACGGGGATTTTGCAGATGAATTAGTACAAAGTCACACAATTCAGCATAATACAGTTTCAGGGTAAAAAGTGCTTTTATGCAGTGCCCACACACACGTAGTGGGACGCTGCAGGGGTCCCTGCAGTGACTTCAAGAAGCCGGGTGCCTAATTAACGAGGATAATGACTGGCCTTCCTCTGTGTCTAGACGTCAGCTCAGCCACCCAATCCATCGAAAATAGTAAGCTGTTAAATAATCTACCCAGGTTTTATATGAACATAGGCTGGTTGAGATGTATACTGCATATCTATATGTAGTGAAGTCACTCTACTGTGGCATGTGCCATATGTGTAGGGGGTGGGGAACTAGGGGCTCAGCTACCTTGGGGCCCACCGGGGGATTGGTGTACATAGAGAATTAAGATGAACCTCATAGCAAGGATCAATCGAGGCCCCCCACACAGAACAGAAGGGTTTCTGCCTAAACCATTTTCACTGACCCTTGGGCCATTTTTCCACTGCTTCATTTGCTAAAAGTTGTTCCTTTAGAGGTTAGAGTCCTGACTAAATTTTCACCTCCAGTAATAGAGGAGATAATCCCAACTAAGACTGGGCCCCCTCTTGCCCTGGGCCCCATAGCAGTCGCATGGTCTGCCGCTATGGTAGTTACGCCCCTGCTTGTTGGTACTCTGGCACACATGCCTGACTTCATGTTAGGCTGCCTTTCCAGCGACCCGCGCGTTATACGCATTTTAGACAACACGGATTACTGGTTGTTCACCCTTCTCGACCTCCGCTACATAGAGAACTTCTCATCTCTCATTCCTCTGGTGGAGAGGACAAGCAAAATGGTGCAATACCAGAAGATCTTTGTTGAAAAATTCTTCCTTGGCCAACCAAGGAAGGGAGACAAAGGGAACACACAGCAGTTCCAACAGAGGCAGGGCATCACTCTCCAAAGCCTGGGACAGTTTCATGACACCCCGCCAGCACCCTCACCCATATGTGCGGTCTAGTGTCACAAGGAGAGAAAAATTTTGGAAGATGGTGAAGGAGTACATAGCAGAACTTGTCAGCGTCCTCAATGATCCCTAAGTGCCTTAAAACTACTGAGTGTCCAAGCTGGACTCGTGGCATGAACTGGCGCTCTACGCCTTGGAGGTGCTGGCCTGCCCTGCCACCAGCGTTTTGTCTGAGCGGGTATTTTGTGCATTATAGCAGATAAGTGCATCCGCCTGTCGACTGAAAATACTAACAGGTTGAGTCTTATAATATTGAATTATTGAATCTTCCTTTTCTCATCCTCCTCCTCTTCCATCATATCAACATGCTTATTCGTCTCTCATAATGCCCTCGCATATATGCCCTTCGCATATAATGTTTTACAGGGTCAGCTCAGCTGCAGGCCCTCGTATTTAATTTTTTAGAGGGTCAGCTCACCAGCAGGCCCTCACTTACAATGTTTTACAGAGTCAGCTCACCAGCAGGCCCTCGCATATATTTTTTACAGGGTCAGCTCACCTGCAGGCCTTCACCTAATTATACCTAATAGGTAATTTGCGCGCATGCTGCCTTGCTTAGATGTGGTAGACGTAGCCGTTTGAGTCGAAGTCTGAATCGAACACTGATTCACAGTTACCAGTGTTCACCATGGTTTGAGCTGATATTAACATCAAAAGTTGATAGGGCAGAGATCCAAATGGATCGTCGCTGTCAGAAGGACGTGCGATCGGCCTCAGGTTATCTAGAGTCACCAAAGCGGCAGCAGGCCCTCGCCCATAATGTTTTTGATGGTCAGATCAGCAGCCCTTGCTCCAAATGTTTTTGAGGGACACCAGCAGGCAATCAATCATAATTTTTCAAGGCTGCGTATGATGCCTTCCTTTATGTGTAACAAAGGAGTGTAGGATTCCCACTACATAAACAATTGTACCACAATGTGAATGAGGCCCTCCTTTATGTGATATACAGGTTATATCGGAGTGCCTCTTCCTTGTAATTTTTGGCAGCACTTGGACTTTATATACAAGTAAATATACAGGAAAGAATGTTTTTTAGCAATTTTTTCTCTAAAATCGATTTTATCTTCGGTTTTGTGCGTATTATTGTCAGTCTGTAAAAGTGGCGTACTACTCGGACAACATCGTTCCCAACAGCGACCTGGGAGTCCAAGATGCATCCAGACATCCTCCTTATGCTGTTCCTGAACCATTTCGTGGTGTTTCCATCAATTTCTGACCTTTTCCTATGAACCAGGCACCATCCCCTCTTCAGAGCAGGGGGTGCCTGGTTTAATGCTCGGGTTCTCCCATTGATTTCCCGATGTGCTCGGCCAGAGAACCCGGGCACTTTGGTGCCCGATCAACACTACTCCTCTGTATTGCCGCGGCCCGGCAAACAATCTTCCAAGGCCCGGTCCTGGGCCGCGGCACGGCGGTTGGGGACCTCTGCGCTAGAGGACACCAACACATCTAGGTCATCCTAGACTACGGTACCTGGAGGCGGTGCCACTGTGAGATACATTGGCTAATCTTATAGCTAATGAGCTAATGGAAATGTTTTCCAGAGTGGGGCTACCTAAAGAGGTTCTAACTGACCAGGGGACCCCTTTATGTCCAAGGTCTTGAGGGAACTCTGTAAGTTGCTGCATATCAAACAGTTACGGACGTCCATGTACCATCCGCAAACGGATGGTCTGGTTGAAAGGTTTAACAAAACATTAAAAACCATGTTAAAAAGGGTGGTGTCTAAAAATGGGAAGGACTCAAACCTTCTTCTGCCCTATCTCTCATGTTCGCTGTGTGAGAGGTACCCCAGGCCTCTACTGGGTTCTCGCCCTTCGAATTGCTATATGGCAGACATCCTTGTGGTTTGTTGGATGTAGCCAAAGAGGCGTGGGAACAGCAACCTACTCCGCATAAAAGTGTCCTTGAGTGTGCTACCAAGATGCAACAGGGGATAGAGACCGTTTTGCCTCTTGTCAGGGAGCATATGGAGGCAGCTCAGCGAGCCCAGAGTCTGATATATAAGGCAGGCTCGGGTCCAGATCTGTAACCCGGGTCATCGGGTTTTGACTCTGGTGCCGACCTTGAACAGTAAGTTCCTGGCCAGGTGGCAGGGGCCCTACGAGGTACTTGAGAAAATTGGAGAGGTAAATTACAAGGCGAAAGCCGGAGCAGGTGTACCATGTAAATTTACTCAAACCATGGAAAGATAGGGAAACCTGTACTGAAGACAGCCCGTGGCCAGGTTTTCTAGGGGAAGTGGTTTCAGCCCATCTGTCTGAAGCAAGGGAAGCGGCAGCCACAGTAAGAATTGCTGACAGCCTCTTCTCCATGCAGGCTCATGAGGCAGGGAGTTTATTAGCCGGGACACGGTTGTGTTCTCGGACGTCCCTGGATGGACTTCAACAATTCAGCATGACATTGTCGCTGAGCCTCAGCAAAAGTTTGGCTAAAACCATACCGGGTACCCAAGGCTCGGCGACAAGCCATCTCAGAGGAAGTGCAGATGATGCTGAGGCTAGACATCATTGAGGAGTCTAAAAGTGAGTGGGCTAGTCCTATAGTGCTAATACGCAAGCCAAAAACTAAACGAGATCTCTAAGTTCGATGCATATCCCATGCCCCGAGTCGATGAGCTTATTGAAAGGTTAGGACAAGCCCAGTATTTTTCCATTTTGGACTTCACAAAAGGGTATTGGCAGGTGCCCTTAACAGAGGCTGCTTAAGATAAAACTGCCTTCATCACACCGGAGGGGCTATATCAAGACAATGTGTTACCCTTTGGTTTGCATGGCGCCCCCACCACCTTTCAAAGGCTAATGGACATTGTACTTCGTCCACATCGTCGGTAAGCTTCGTCGTACCTGGACAATATCGTCATCCACAATATCGACTGGAAAAGTCACCTACCCAAACTTCAGGCAGTGGTAGATTCTCTCCGGAAAGCGGGATTGACCGCCAACCAAAAAAAATGTGCGATTGGGTTAGAGGAAACTAAGTACCTGGGGTATGTCATTGGGCGCAGAGTTATCAAACCTCAAGTAAACAAAATAGAGGCGATTCGGAATTGGCCCCGGCCTGTCACCACTAGGCAAGTACAGTCATTCCTGGGAATCGGGGCTTTTACATGAGGTTTGTTCCCCACTTTGCTATGGTGGCCACGCCATTGACAGGACTCTTGAAGGGACACAAGTCAGTGATGGTTCGCTGGGATGATCGGGCGGAAGAGTCTTTCTCCGCTTTGAAGTCCGCCCCGTGTGGGTCCCCGGTTTTGGTGATGCCCGACTTCAAAAGGGAGTTTATAGTACAGACCAATGCCTCCGAAGTAGGCCTCTGTGCTGTACTGTCTCAGGAAGTCAACGGGGAGGAGCATCCCATTGTCTTCCTCAGCCGTAAGCTCACGCCAGCCGAGACCAGGTACAGCATAGTGGAGAGAGAGTGCCTGGCTATCAAGTGGGTGCTAGAGCCTCTCTGCTATTATTTGTTGGGGAGAAAGTTCCGCCTCAAGTGGATGAGCCAAAGTGGATGAGCCAAAAGTTCCGCCTCAAGTGGATGAGCCAAGCCAAGGACAGAAATGCCTGGGTCACACAATGGTTTCTCTCCCTACAAAATTTAATATTTTCGGTGGAACACAGGGCCGGTCGGTTGCAAGGAAACTAGGATGCCCTGTCCCGGGTACACTGTTTGACGCTTGTTCACCCCCTCAGGGTTGAACAAAAGGGGGGGAGGTATGTAGGAGGGTTCAAGGGATGATCATGGATGATAGATATGTGTCACTGAGGTTCCTGGCCTCAGTGAAGTAAGAGACGGTTTCATGTGTTAGCAGCAGTTGCTGTTTGACACGTTGCTATTTAGTATGGCTGTAATAGCTGATCTGGGACGGCTCTTACTGGGAGTAGTCAAAGTGCTGGGTGGGTGACTACTCCCTATGTTCCAGGCCGGGTCTTGGTTTTGGGCTATAAAACATAGGCAGCACTGTCAGGTGTTGGATTACTCCTTTCTGACAGTGGAGCTCTGTCAGTCTCTGTATTAGGACCTGGGAGTTTGGGCCTGGATTAAGGCCTGCTACCTTGTTGGTGTGAAACAGGTGGATTCTGCTTTGTCCAAGGACTTCTTCTTTGCTGCAAGGTGTGAACGAACAACAGAATCACAAGGTGACTGTTTTCCTTGAAACTGACTTTTGGTTTTGTCATTTACTTAATGTGTGAATAAATACTGAACTGTTTAATTCAAAGACTTTGTTGTTGCCTCTATACTGTGTCTGCTAACTTGCCTATCAGAGCGAATCCCGACAGTATTTTGTGGAAGCAGGTATATTGCAGGCCTCAATCAATATTTGGTGGAAACAGGTATATCGAACCGCTTAATCAGTATTTTGTGGAAGCAGGTATATCCTAACCCTCAGTTAGTATTTTGTGGAAGCAAGCATATCAAACCCCTTAATCAGTATTTTATGGAAGCAGGTATATGGCAGGCCTTAATCAATATTTGGTAGAAACAGGTATATCGAACCCGTTAATCAGCATTTTGTGGAAGCAGGTATATTGCACCCCTCAATAAATATTTGGTGGAAACAGGTATATCAAACCCCTTAATTGGTATTTTGTGGAAGCAGGTATATCGCAGACCTCAATCAGTATTTTGTGGAAGCAGTTCTATCAAACCCCTTAATCAGTATTTTGTGGAAGCAGGTATATCGCACCTGTAACGGATTCCAAGCACTCCGCTCTACACCAAAACCACCACAGGAACCAGGAACAAGCTTGGTTGGGGTCTCACCGTCTTCAACCGACGCTGGACCTACGACAAGGCTCCAAGCTCGAGTGGGTGAACCTCTCCTAAATCCAGAAAGCAGGAACAGCTCTTACAAGAGCTAGTAGTTATAGCCAGGGGAGTATAGCAAATCTTCAGCGTATAGCAATCCCCAGTGTCGATCAGTTACCCAAACACCAGCCTCAACATGATGAAGGGTAAAACAGGAACTCACTTTATTGAAGATCAACTCAGTATATACAGTTCAAGAAGTCTAAAAACATAACGCAATCAACCATGAACAACATGCAAACAGACCTCTTCACCCCCTCCATAATGAATGAATAGGAAGAGAGGAGACACATGTGATGGGATTATCTCCTGAGTGTATCATAGGGTGATCTACTCATCTAGGAGTCGGCTGCTATTATAATAAACTATCTTAATCCCATCACTAACACAATCAGTGGGAGTCTCAGTGCAGAGTTAACCCTTTTTGTGTTGCTGAATCCACACCATGCCATTTTAATGGGCAATAGGAAATATGTGGCATATAAATTCCACACATAAATCAAGTTTCATAGTTCCTTGTAACCCCAAAAGGTCTGAGGGGGTCTCCATAGTTCTGGGTCCATAGTCTGTAGGAAGGAGGCTGGCCCTCAGGCTTCTCCAGCAGCCCCAGTGACGGTTCAGTCCGTCACATTTCTCCCCTCCCAACAGTAGACTAACCAGGTACCTGACCTCCTGTCGGTCGGTGCCTGAGTTAGTCGAGTAGCCCACCCATAAACCAACACTGGTCCTGTTGAACTCTGGGGCCTGGCTCTGTTCTGTATGTCCCCAGCTGTTGAGTGGGCATCTGCTACTCTTTGCTTCATTGTTGTTCTCTAGCTTGGAGCTGTGGGTACTTTGTGGGCAGGGGCCGACTGCGCTCTGCCCATATGCCAGCTCTTCCGCTGGGGTAGCCTGTGGGGAGTCAGCCTCTGGACAAGAGGATAGGGGAGGGCAGAGGCCGACTGCGCTCTGCCCAGATGCCAGCTCTTCTGCTGGGATGGGGTCAGGCAATCCTACCTAGCCAAAGATTTAGATAAGGGGGATGAGGCCTGCGACATCAGTTCCGCATAGAAGGAAGATACTGGTTTACACAACTCTCTCAATCTAGCAACCTTTTCAATGGAACTATATTCTAGCTTAATGGGATCCTTACCAAATTGTTTAGTACATGCATGTCTAAGTTGAAAGTATCTAAACAAACTAGATTTGGGGATCTGAAATTCTTCCCTGAAGTCTCTAAATGTCTTGAAGTTTCCCTCTACGTATAGTTGGGTAGCGTACTTCACCCCATGTCGCAGCCAGAACTCAAACTCCTGCAGCTTATACAATTCCTGTAGTCCTTGATTACGCCACAAAGGCGTCACCGGGGACAACTCCCCTCTGTCTTCCCCATTCATATTCACCTGTACAGTTTTTCTCCAAATAGTTAATACTAAGCTTCATATGACCCCAACAATGCAGCCTCCAGAACAGTCGCTGGATTATTGGCGTCTGCTCTGATCCACCAACTGGCATATGTCAGCTGCACTGCTTGGTAGTACTTGTACATATCAGGGAGAGCCAAACCACACCTGACTAAAGACACTTTCAGCGTATCTCTAGCAATTATGGGCTGTGTATTGGGCCATAGGAAGGGAGTCAGTAATTTATCAATCAAATTTATCTATAAAGAGTCTTTTACGAAGTCGACTCCTTTCCGTTTTTTGGGAAAGGGAGCTAGGCACCTCCTTCTCAGCGGAGCAATAGAAAAAAGCCCTAAACTTCATTTCCAAGGGTTAAAATGTGTCCTTCATTATGAATTATTAATGAAACTATCTTAAGATGGTATATGACTCCTGACCATTTGAGCCACCTTTTCCCGGGAGTCTTAAATTTATGCTGGAGAGGATGCAGGCACAGAGGCACACTGTACCACGTCCTTTGGTCTTGCCCTCTTCTCCAAAGATGCCTTCTCCCTCGCTTCTGATTTGCTGGGTCACCAGCTAAGGCCTCTTTCACACTTGCGTTGTCCGGATCCGTTGTGCACTCCATTTGCGGGAGGTGCCCGCCGGATCCGTAACACCGCAAGTGAACTGAAAGCATTTGAAGACTGATCCGTCTTCAAAATGCGTTCAGTGTTACTATGGCACCCAGGACGCTATTAAAGTCCTGGCTGCCATAGTAGTAGTGGGGAGCAGGGGAGCAGGGGAGCAGTATACTTACAGTCCGTGCGGCTCCCGGGGCGCTCCAGAATGACGTCAGAGCGCCCCATGCGCATGGATGACGTGATCCATGCGCGTGGGGCGCCCTGACGTCACTCTGAAGCGCCCCGTGAGCCGCACGGACAGTAAGTATACTGCTCCCCCGCTCCCCACTACACTTTACCATGGCAAACAGGACTTTAGTGTCCTGGCAGCCATGGTAACCATTCAGAAAAAGCTATACGTCGGATCCAGTAATGCGCCGAAACGACGTTTAGCTTAAGGCCGGATCCGGATTAATGCCTTTCAATGGGCATTAATTCCGGATCCGGCCTTGCGGCAAGTGTTCAGGATTTTTGATCGGAGCAAAAAGCGCAGCATGCTGCGGTATTTTCTCCAGCCAAAAAACGTTCCGTTCCGGAACTGAAGACATCCTGATGCATCCTGAACAGATTTCTCTCCATTCAGAATGCATGGGTATAATCCTGATCAGGATTCTTCCGGCATAGAGCCCCGACGACAGAACTCTATGCCAGAACACAACAACGCAAGTGTGAAAGAGCCCTAACTTCTTCGCCTTCAATGGCTCTATTGTTCATAGATTCAGATACCATCCCGTACAACCTCCGGGTAATCATAGGGCATCTCTTTCTATCAACTAAACTAGCCATTACCCACAATTGGAAAAGCTCAAATATTTCTAGCTTATCAGATGCCCTTACCACTTATTATTATTATTATTATTTATTATTAACCCCTTCTACCCCGGGCCAGTTTTCACCTTCCTGCCCAGGCCATTTTTTGCAAATCTGACATGTGTCACTTTATGTGGTAATAACTTTGGAACGCTTTTATTTATCCAAGCCATTCGTGACACATTGTACTTCATGACAATCATAAATTTAAGTCAATATATTTCACCTTTTATTCATGAAAAAATCCAAAATTTACAAAAAAAAATCAAAAAATTCTCAATTTTCCAAGAGTTTGTCTTCTATATTAGTGGGGAAGCGGGTTTTGGGAGAAGAGGACTGAGCAGTTGTGTAGAGGGTCTGTGGGGACTGTGTACTGAAGCTTTCTCTGATGTTGACTATCTTTTGTTTGAAGTATGCGGCAAAGTCCTCAACTAAGATGAGAGGAGAGGGTGGGGGCGCTGGGGAACGGAGAAGGGAGTTAAAAGTGTTAAAAAGTTGTTTAGGGCTGTGGGCGAGTGAAGATTTGAATATGAGGAGGGATTGCTTGTATGCGGTGAATTGATCTTTAGAATGGGATTTCTTCCATCGCCGCTCAGCAGCCCTGGAAACTTGTCAGAGTTTTTTGGTCAGGTTGGTGTGCCAGGGTTATCTGTTGATTTTTCCGGTTTTGTTGTGTGTGAGGGGAGCAACTGAGTCCAGATCTGTACTTATTGTGGTGTTATACAGGGTGGTGGCAGCATCTGGGTATTGGAAGGAACAAATAGTAGAGAGTGGCAGAAGAGAGTCAGAAAGCAAGCAAAAGTCGAGATGTTTAAGGTTCCTGCGGGAGTATGCTAGTGTGTGGACCGGGGGAGCAGCAGAAGAGACCAGTGAAGAGAAGGGGAGTAGGTTGCGTTCGGATAGGGGGAGAGGCGAATTAGAAAGGTTAGATAGGGAGCAGAGGCAGGTAAAGATAAGATCCAGAGTCACCTTGTCTGGTTCCGTGTGTGGTCTGTGACCATCGTGTGTCGTCCTGCATGGGGTCCAGAAATCTGCCTGTCTGCGCAGTTCCGCTTGGGACCACCATGTGTCGTTCCGCATGGGGTCCAGGCATCTGCTAGTCCGTGTCTTGCCTTCGGTGAGAGGGCTTCTGGTTTCTCCAGAGGGAGGACATCTCTGTCATGTCTTTGTCTCTGTTTGCTTTGGTGTGTTTGCCTTAGATGTTCTAGCTGTTGGTCGGACCCTCGCTAGAACATGACAGTATCACTATGCAATAGGGAAGACATTTCAAATGAAATATTATTGCAATATACATGCAATAAAAATATTGTTCGTTTTTTTATGTACTGTTCATTTTCTACTGCGCTAGTACCCCCTGTTTTTTCCCATGTACCTGAAAGTCTGGTCTGCCTTATCCTGCATTCACAAATACATCAACTCTTCCTATTTTCACAGGAGTCACACCCAACTGTATCCACATCCCCAGGACACATACAATTGGGCAGCTGCATCAGCGGTGCTAGGGCAAAGGAATCATTAGTTCCCTGCTCAGTCACTCAGCACGTTTTTGTAATGCAGGCTGCGTGATGTGCAGGAGCAGGCTTGGTAAGAAAAGGAAAAAACCTACATAGAAAAACGGAGCCCATAATGGGCGTTTTTCTATGTAGGTTTTTTTTCTGATTACTTTGGGAGCTTGTACCATGGTCATTGTTCACCAGTGTGCCAGTAATCTAGCAACACAATAGTGCACTTGCACTGTTGACTCATTTTCTGCTATGTGTGCTAGGTTTGGTTGTTGTTTCTTTCTTTTGTTGATTCTTGGTAAGAAAAGGGCAGGCGTGCATCACAGGATAGCAACAAAGAATCAGTGAGAGGTAAGTTTCTTCAAATACAGTGTGTGTGCACCATATACAGGAGAACATGTTACAATATACAGGCAGCATAGAGCAAGAAGAAAAATATAAAGGGGGTATTCTTGTATAGCCAAGAAAAGCAGGCACCGCCATTATCCCAAGCAAAGGGTGCTACGTTGTGTGAAAAAAAACATAAGGGAGTAGAAAAAAAGGCCACACATACAGTACAGACCAAAAGTTTGGACACACCTTCTCATTCAAAGAGTTTTCTTTATTACCACTGAAGAAAGAGTCGTAGCCCACTCCGAAACGCGTATGGTAATTAATCTCATGAAAAAGTACAGAATCGGAGGACCAAAAGCGCTTAAAGAAAGGAAAGAGGAGAGGGACCGGTTAATATTCGTTTAAGGAAAAGCTGGACATCTGCTTTCATTTGGTGAGATTTTTTTCTGGTGAGAGTTAACTCTGCATGATACAAACCAACAGCGCAGAAAGAATATACTACCAGGCTATCTCCAGGACAGTACAGCTATCCACGAACACCGAAGAGCCCGAATCCCGCACAAAAGACCTTCACAAGTCCTGTGGAAATTAAAACCGCATTATACTGCAGCCTGCAAAGAACTCCATTACACGTGGGACGCCACGAGTGATGTAATAAACCGGCATTACTCCATCCAAATAGTGAGTAAAAAAGCTCCGGTTTATTTTCATAAACAGGCAGTGACATTGTAGCGGTATTATACTGATTATGTGAAGTCGTGACTAAGTTATAAAAGATACAAGTGACTATTTAAAAGACTGTATCTGACTACCAGATCGATCTTCATTATTTAAACACTATTTATCGGGATATCAATTGGGTTAATTAACCCTCTGGAGAGACGACTTTTTTCCATATAAAAGACCCTGAAGCTCTGGCCAAAATACAGAGAATTGCTAAATTATACTACTGTATTTCAAGTGTTTTATGAATTTTAAAGTAATAGTTTTAGTTATGTATTTTAGCATGTTTGAATAAATATTGTATATCACAACTAATAAATATATTGTTATATTAACTCTCCTTGTGGAACCAAGTGGTGGTGTGCCCTACTACTCTATATTTTTTGTTCTTAATAATTTTTAGAGGATTGGGTGAATCATTTTTGTAGGAGCACCCATACCATTCTTGACTAGTAGGTGAGCCCTCTCTAATATTTATTTTTCTTTATTTTCATGACTATGAAGGCATCAAAACTATGAATTTAACACATGTGGAATGATATATAAAACAAACAGGTGTGAAACAACTGAAAATATGTCATATTCTAGGTTCTTCAAAGTAGCCACCTTTTTGCTTTGATTACTGCTTTGCACACTCTTGGCATTTTCTTGATGAGCTTCAAGAGGTAGTCCCCTGAAATGGTCTTCCAACAGTCTTGAAGGAGTTCCCAAAGATGCTTAGCACTTGTTGGCCCTTTTGCCTTCACTCTGCGATCCAGCTCACCCCAAACCATCTCGATTGGGTTCAGGTCCGGTGACTGTGGAGGACAGATCATCTGGCGCAGCACCCCATCACTCTCCATCATGGTCAAATAGCCCTTACTTTCAAAGTTTTCCCAATTTTTTGGCTGACTGACTGACCTTCATTTCTTAAAGTAATGATGGCCACTCGTTTTTCTTTACTTAGCTGCTTTTTTCTTGCCATAATACAAATTCTAACAGTCTATTCAGTAGGACTATCAGCTGTGTATCCACCTGACTTCTCCTCAACGCCACTGATGGTCCCAACCCCATTTATAAGGCAAGAAATCCCACTTATTAAACCTGACAGGGCACACCTGTGAAGTGAAAAACATTTCAGGGGACTACCTCTTGAAGCTCATCAAGAGAATACCAAGAGTGTGCAAAGCAGTAATCAAAGTAAAAGGTGGCTACTTTGAAGAACCTAGAATATGACATATTTTCAGTTGTTTCACACTTGCTTGTGATGTATATAATTCCACATGTGTTAATTCATATTTTTGATGCCTTCAGTGTGAATCTACAATTTTCATAGTCATGAAAATAAAGAAAACTCTTTGAATGAGAAGGTGTGTCCAAACTTTTGGTCTGTACTGTATATAACAGCACACCCCAAGATTCGAAAAAATGAATACAAATGTTATCGAGTATCATCTAAAACATGAAATCACATCAGAAACTGGTAAACTTAAAAACAAAAACATATAAAACATACAGAGGGCAAAGCCTGTGTATTTCCCCTCTGTATTGGCCACCATCTCTTCCAACAGCTGAAACCCTCAATATGCAATAACATTTAATAATCTGTTCAGCTACTATTTGTTTTAATCATACAATATGAAAACCCTAAGTAAGGTGCAAGTGCCAAGACAAAGGAAATGCAATGTGTCCCACTCCGACTTATCATAAGAAACTTCAACCTGTCCTCACATGTGAAACAAGAAGAGGTTCGCATTACAGAGGGGACACATTATTTGTTGGGCAAAGACCTTTTTCTCTTTTGTAGGAAGTTAATTTTTTGTCTGCTGTATTCTCCAACAAATGTCGTTGATGGAATTCAGGATCTCTTGCACCTACTCAAAGAAAATAATTTGGAGATAGGTAATCGATTTCAGTATAAACATAGGGCCAGATTTATCATTACTCTGACAGCTCACTCCACTTTCACATATGGCTAAAGTCAGTTTTAGCCAAGTCAGATTTATGATTGGCCCTTTAAGATTGTAATAAATGTGGTTTGACGGTAGCAGTTTATCCGTCAGTAAGCAGCTTTACAAAAGTCGCACATCTTTACGAAAAAGTCGCGCGTTTTTATTAAAAGTCGCATGTTCTATTAAAAAGTCTCATAAGATAAGCATGGTCCTCACTGGAGTAAAATTGCGACTTTTTTGCGACTTTTTCAATAGTCCCAATAGTAAATCTGTCTAGAGATTCATTTACATAAGAAAACACGCCCACTTTCAGAAAACTGGCGAGCATAGTGCAGAGCAGAAAAAAGTTGCAAATTTGTACGCAGTTTTAGCGTTTGGGACTTTTTTTTGGGACTTTTTCACTCCATTATTCTGACCTGAGCTAATGATAAATCTGGCCCATAGTCTTGCGTCACGCCCATGTAAATTACTTTCCACTAAGTAATTCATGGTCTTACCAAGTGTTGCTGTCCAACCCAACAGATGTTTTCAAACATAAATTTGATCTCCAGTTGGATAGGGCTGATAGGTTAATTTTTCTGTTTCACCTTGCAGACCATTTGGGAGGTTCAGAGACATTACAAAAGAATTTGATCATTCAAAAAAAGAGCACATCATGTGAACAGTGAATATTGTATGAGAATAACATAGGGTTAATTCTTTTGTTTCACCTTGCTGAACAATTGTGATGTTCAGAAATAATATAAAAGAGTCTGATAATGCAAAAAATGCAGTGAACATCATGTGAGAACAACATAGGGCTCATTCTATAGTTTCACCTTGATGTACAAATGTGAGGTTTAAATACGTTAAAAACGAGTTTGTGTGTGCATAACAACAGTATACCATGATTAGGGACAAGTAATACTTTGTCCAAAACGCGTAGGTACGTTTTTTAATCGTTGTACAAGATGTTTATTAAGGGTTTTGGAGTGTTGGAGAATTATACTTTTTGAATTTGTTCAATGTGAATACATCTGTATCCAGCTCAGGACATCTCCTAGCACGTGTTATTTTGATATCCAACAGAGATAAGACTGAGTAAAAAGTGCACAGGACTAGGGGTCCTGAGAACAAAAGGTGCACAGAACCAGTGGTTTTGGGAATAGGGGCCCTTACAGAAATACCTGTATATACCTGCAACCACTTGTTTAACCCCTTAGTGACCACCCATACGTGTTTTTAAGGCAGTCACTAAGGGGCCCAGTCTAAGCTGCTGTAACAGCCCGTACCGGCATGAGTGCCGATCTAGGCTGTTTAACACTTTACATGCTGCGGGCAATAGTGCCTGCCACAGGTAAAGTGCTGACAGAGGGAGTGGACTCCCTCTGGCTCCCATCGGCAACCTGCAAATGCGATCGCAGGATGCCAATGTATGTGAAGGATGGCTGGGGTCTCGTGTAGGCCCCAAACCAGCCTTGAGTAATTTCCAGCAGGCTTCGCCTCTCTGGCACCCCCTGCTGGTCAAAGTCAGAATAGCATTGCCATTAAAATGCAATGCACTATATGGATTGCACTATAGGGATTTTAAAATTCATTGCGTTTTAAATGCAATCAAATACTGTCTGTTATAGTCCCCTTGTGGGACTATTAAGTGGTAAAAAAAAAAAAAAACATTTTTATAATTTATTTTCATTGCAAATACGCTTTTCAATGAAAAAAAAAATATCTCTGCCATACGTTTGGTATCGCCGCGTTTGTAACGACCCGGACTATATAAATATTATGTAAATTATCCCCTATGGTGAATGCCGTAAAAAAAAAAAAAAAAAATACAGAATTGCTAATTTATTCTTAGTTACCACCAAAAAACTTAATAACAAGCGATCAAAAAGTATAATTTACTCCAAAATGATACTAATGAAAAATACAAATTGTCCCGCAAAAATCAAGCCCTCACACAACTCCATAGAAATAAAAAAGAAAAAGTTATGGGTCTTGGCAAGCAGCGATGCAAAAAGATTTTTTTTTCCTTTTAAAAAAGGAGGTTTTATTGCAAAAAAGTATTAAAACGTAAAAAAACTACGGTATATGTATTTGGTATTACTGTGATCATACTGGCCAAGAGAATAAAGATATTATGTTATTTATACCTGAAAATGAACGTCGTAAAATTTATAACGTGAAAACACAGTGGCAATATTTCTCTTATTCCCATTTCCCTCTCAGGAAGAGTTAATAAAAGTTAATCAGAAAGTTGTGTACCCGAAAATGCCGGCATTAAAAACTACAACTTTTCCTGCAAAAAAATAAGCCCTCATATAAGCAGAAAAATAAAAAAGTTATAACTCTTAACACAACACGACGATGAAAAAAGGAAAAAAAAAACGCTTGGTCTGTAAGGCCAAAAACATGCTGGTCACTAAGGGGTTAAAGCATACCTGAGTTAAAAAAAAAAAAAGTTTGCATAATGGCTGTGCATCTTTGTATGATCATAACTGAAGGAACAGGTGTTTTTGGGCTTCTCATGTCTTTTTCAGCCTAATTATTCCCCTCTTCAGCTGCACAGCTAGAGGCATTTCTCTTACAATCAGGTGGTGTCTCCCTTCTGTGGAGTCTGCTACCACTGTACTGCTGTGATGCCCTTTTCCTTACTTCCCACTGTTTGTTTTCACCTCCGGAGTCACAGAACAGATTAGAAGGGAGAGATCACACTTACAAAAAGGCAGGACAAATCATATCTATGTGACTATGCAATTAATGGAAAAAATAACCATAGTTGCTGGTACCCTGCTTGTCACTCTTAATGTAGATTTTTTGTACCACTAGGATGAGATGTTGGCAGTTGTCTGCTTTTTAGACCACCAAACCAACTGTAATTGGACACACAACTGTTTCTTAATTGCTCTTTCATATTTGTTGCTACAACACTGCTATTCCATTTTTGCCAGTAAGTTTTTTTTTTTTTTTGAGGTTTTGGTACAGCAATGGGTGCATGGTGTGCCCCCTTCTATGCCAGCCTCTTCTTGAGGTAGTGGGACCAAACACATACCTTTTGCTAATCTTTCAATAGTGACAAATGTGTTGAAATGGTTTTGATTTATCGACAATATTGTATTTTTTTGGGTGAATGAGCAGGAGAAAAATGCATCTCTTGCATAACTGCAGATTTTCTGTAGCTTAGGATCACAATCAGGAATAAGTCTTTCTGCAAATTTTATAATTAATTTAGAAGCATCTATATTAATTAATAGGGACAATTACAATCCCAATTCCAAAAAAGTTGGGATGTTGTTTAGAATGTAAATAAAAACAAAATGCAATAATTTGCAAACCTCATAGACCAATATTTTATTCACAGTAGATCATGGAACACATAAAATGTTAAAAGTGAGACATTTTTCCATTTCATGAAATAATTACCTTATTTAGATGACAGCAATGTCGTGGGGAAGTGACTCCATAGTCCTTCATATACCAGCCAGACAATCCAGGTCGACCTCAACTCTTTAATTTATAATCCAATATTACAGCAATATCTCAGGGCATTGCCTCTACATATCTCCCCAACCAGGAGATCAATCATATCCCCAGGATCTGGCCTACTTCAGTCCAGCATATTCTACAGGGTCCATGAGCAAAAGGTGAAAGGTTCATAACCCCCCCCCCCCCCCCAGGAGATTCCAAGGGGATCACATTGCACATTGTTTTTTTAGTAAAGCCCTCAGCAAGACACAAACATTTTCTAACACCTACACAGGCCTCTGACCACCTCACTTGTGGTCCATATGGATCCACTTGCTTTAGTCCATTGTTATAACCGTTCATAGTCTATACAGACAGTCCATGACTTTTTGGGACAGTACTGTCTGGAAACATCTTGAGGTACCAGAAATCTTAATGTGGCTTCCAGACAACCCCCAGCAGTTAGTCTTTGAGCTGCTCAGTTCATAAGGCCCGGTCAGATGGCTTCCGGGACAGCCCAGCCTGTGAAATGTAGTCTCTGGCATCAGGAGGCTTTATAGTATCTTTCATTACATTTAAAATTCTTCTTGGGCACAACATGGTCCATTCACATGCTCTCTCCCACCATATATCAGGCCTCAATATATTCTGTAATGTACAGTAGGTCCCCTATTCGTCCCATCACTCAGACAAACAGTGGACCAGACATCATCATCACTGATGAAGTTTTGGGGCAGTCCAAAGTATTTAAAGACTGACGAAAAAGGGCAAAGGTGCAATCAGTTACAAGAGGAAAAGTACTGATAGAGGAGAATGACAGAGAAGTCTCTTGTGTCTTAGCACCAGCGGCGGATTAAGTGCATCATAGGCTGTTTAGTGAACTTGGGCCCCCTTTATCAATAACTCCCCCTCCCCTTTTGTGTTCTGTCCCCATAGTTTTTTTTATAGAGGTATATTTTAAAGGGACATTTATCAAAACGGATGATTACCTATAGCAACCAATCAGATTCCATCTTTCATTTTCCAAAGGAGATCTGAAAAATGGAAGGTCAAATCTAATTTGTTGCTAGGGGCAACTAAACCAGTTTTCCATAGAACCAGTTTGGATTAATGTTCCCCAAAATGTAGAAATATTTGATATGCCACTCTGGAGTTTTGGCTGTGCTCTGACTGAAATGGCTACCACTGCTGCCCTCCTTGCCTCTACTGCTGCTCTGCCTCTCTCTTTATAGGTGTCCAGCACAAGAAAAACAAATACAATTACGAATAGATTAGAGCCATTCTCTGGAGCTTTGACTCACTCTGCCTAAAATGGATGCCCTGCTGCTGCTCTACCTGAAAGAGAGCCTTCACATAGACTAACGTGTCACGAGGTGATGAAGCTGGCGCTGGGGAGAGAGGGGTAGGCACTGCGGAAATTCTCTGCTTGAAAGGAAGTGTGCAGTGATGTCAGTCACTCCCTTCTCACTCTCACTCCCTCCACTCCGGCTCAAGTGTTATTATCGCAGCACTATCGCTGCGTATTCATATCACAAGAATGTTATAGTGTTGCGGACGGGGCAGGGGCATTTGGGATGGCCATAGGCCCCTTGCTGGGCCTGGGGCTGCCGACCCAAACGTTCCTGCTTAGCACTATGTTGGTCGCCGGTTCTCTTGGAACCAGTGTCTGGTCCTCCTTGCCAGGCTTGTTCCTCCAGTGCTCCTTCTTCCACCTCAGTACTCAATGTCTTCTGATTATTATTTACATCCATGTGAGAAGACAGAGCTCCTGGAGAGGGAACAACAGTTGTAACATTCCCATTTATGTGGAGCTGGGACACAGCAGACTGCACAGTATCATTACAGCTGGGTCACTGAACATCTTTGTAATCCTAAGGTGAAATGGACCCAGGACACATTATTTTTCAAACAGACCTAACAGACTTAACAGGTCCCTCATATCACTTAGTATAGCCCACCATCATCAAACACTCACCAACACAACATATTCATATATAAAACATTTACAAAATTCTTATCGCAATAAACTATATTTGTTTTCGTTTATCAAGACCATGGATTTTCTCTATAATGACACAACGACATGGTCATCAACAAGTGAGCTATGCGTTCCAAAGAGAAACCACTTATGATCTTTACATCTTTAGCCATTTGTTGTTTGTATTGTTCCCAGAGCTTCTAAGGTTTGGAAGGATGGCAGCATGAGAAATGATCGCAAACAGCTCACTGATTTTGACAGGTGATTTGCTTATAACTGCCTCCTGAAGGCAATCATGCCATTGTTGGTCATTATCAACTAAGCCAAGTCTCAAACATGCTTATTTGTATGAGTGACAAAGTGTACCGTCATGAGTGCTTCAAAGGATGTTGGACCTCGAACAAGCAACATACGAAGATAAAAGCATTCTTCAAAGTTAGGATGAACAGTGTAGACTCTGCCAAGCGCATTAGTAACAACAACATCTTGACCTAGAATGCGAGTGCCTTGTTTGTGGGATTGCCATGTCTTTGCAGTAGTCCACGTGTAGTAAGCAGGAACCTCAACATAAAGCAGCGTCCTTGCAAATTCGTCTCTCTGACAGAGTTAAAAAAATGCAGTCAGAGTTGTTCTAGGTGGATTCTGAGCTCTTTGAGGTGCATTGTCAGTAGTAAAATACACTCTCTGGCCATTTTCCAAGTGAACAGAGAGATGCTGAACCATCGGATGTCTCTTATGAATGGGAAATCCGAGAATTTGCCAGACAGCTTTGTTGCTATTTATGTAGCGCCCATGTTGATACTGTTGAACTTCATTAGCAACAATTTCATTGTTTGTAATTGCAAAAATCGATTGATCAGAACCCTTATAAATGTATTTGCAGATGTACTTTATAGCTGAAACGGGACTGCAGAACTCCACATTAATGTGAGCATGAAATACCTTGCATAAAAGTGGTGAATATCACATAATGAACCTGTTGTCAATTTCAACACTGGCCATGCGCATAACCTGATGACCATTTTCAACAGTCAGCACTTTGACCCTTTTGATGAATGAGAAACCACCTTCGCCAGGCTTTCTACGCCGGTACAATGGGTAGCCATCACAATCGGTCTGCGTTTCAGATAAAAGCTGCCTTGGGCATCTCTTTTTGCATTTACCCTGCTCCACGGATTTGGGTAACCTGTTCCACAGGGGTCATGAATCATGTGCTTGGTGATCATCTGGAAGAGTGCAGAATCCACTTCTTTGTTAGGTATTTCAGCACTAATTATTGAATCAATCTGGTTTAGCTGAATCTTTTCCTTAACCGCTTTACGTCCGCCCATAGACTATAAACGTCCTATGGGTGGACGTCTATTTCTGAAAGCACGTTTTAGAACGTCCTTTCAGAAATAGCAGCTGCACATTAATCGTGCAGCTGCTGATCGGGTTGCCCGCTGTCAGTGACAGCAGGGCAACCCTAAGACAAGGCAGGGACAGTGCCCAGGTGTCCCTGCCTTCCGGATCGCTGCAGAAACAGCGCTCACCGCTGTACGTGTGTGTATATGTATATGTGTATATATATATATATATATATATTAGCAGAAGGACGGCTTTGCACGGGTATATTTCATCTATTGGATTTCATGTTTGTGTGCGTCTTTAAAAGATATCGACAGTATCTAATCCTATCCTGTATGATACTGTCTGCTGAGCTGTGTATCTAATCCTATCCTGTGTGATACTGTCTGCTGAGCTGTGTCTCTAATCCTATCCTCTGTGATAAGGACCTGTGAGCTGCTAAAACCTGTGATCAGTTGTTATGGAAACCTGGAGTAGGACCTGCAAGCTTCTATTGGCTGATAAGGGACATGTGACTGTGTGTATGGCAGTTGGCATATGAAGAGAAACACTTGCAGGCTTGTATTGGCTAATGCAGGTAATTTTTTGGGAATATCTCAGAAACTGTATGTCCTAGGGAGCTAAGACCCACTCTAAAACCTTCCCGGACACCTGATGTACAGTACAGACCAAAAGTTTGGACACACCTTCTCATTCAAAGATTTTTCTTTATTTTCATGACTATCAAAATTGTAGATTCACACTGAAGGCATCAAAACTATGAATTAACACATGTGGAATTTATATACATAACAAACAAGTCTGAAACAACTAAAAATATGTCATATTCTAGGTTCTTCAAAGTAGCCACCTTTTGCTTTGATTACTGCTTTGCACACTCTTGGCATTCTCTTGATGAGCTTCAAGAGATAGTCCCCTGAAATGGTTTTCACTTCACAGGTGTGCCCTGTCAGGTTTAATTAGTGGGATTTCTTGCCTTATAAATGGGGTTGGGACCATCAGTTGCGTTAAGGAGAAGTCAGGTGGATACACAGCTCATAGTCCTACTGAATAGACTGTTAGAATTTGTATTGTGGCAAGAAAAAAGCAGCTAAGTAAAGAAAAACGAGTGGCCATCATTACTTTAAGAAATGAAGGTCAGTCAGTCAGCCGAAAAATTGGGAAAACTTTGAAAGTAAGGGCTATTTGACCATGAAGGAGAGTGATGGGGTGCTGCGCCAGATGACCTGGCCTCCACAGTCACCGGACCTGAACCCAATCGAGATGGTTTGGGGTGAGCTGGACCACAGAGTGAAGGCAAAAGGGCCAACAAGTGCTAAGCATCTCTGGGAACTCCTTCAAGACTGTTTGGAAGACCATTTCAGGGGACTACCTCTTGAAGCTCATCAAGAGAATGCCAAGAGTGTGCAAAGCAGTAATCAAAGCAAAAGGTGGCTACTTTGAAGAACCTAGAATATGACATTTTCAGTTGTTTCACACTTGTTTGTTATGTATATAATTCCACATGTGTTAATTCATAGTTTTGATGCCTTCATAGTCATGAAAATAAAGAAAACTCTTTGAATGAGAAGGTGTGTCCAAACTTTTGGTCTGTACTGTACCTGTGTGCCAAATTTGGTGAAAATCGGTCCAGTCGTTTGGTTGCGCATAAAGAACAGACAGAGGTCCAGACAGACAAACTCATTTTTATATATATAAGAGATATATACAATTATAATTTAATAATTTGAATTATATAAGAAGGGGAACCCAGGGTGGAAAAGTTTTCTGTTGCAAGCATCCAATCTCAGCATTGTAGTTGGGAGCAGTGGAAAACTGAAATTTCCTGTTTTTGACAGACATGCCTTTTTGTTGTGGTTTCTCATGTTCTCGATCAGCTACCTTAACACTTGCATACTTTGGGCAGTATTTTGCATCATTCAAACCTAAATTTATTCCATTAGCACAGTACACGTACAGCATAATGAATGCACAGATGCAGTGAATCAGTGTGTAAGAGGGTTAAAAACAACCTTTTCCCCTTTGGGCAAAGAAAATGCATTCTTTGCTGAATTTTGTTGCCATGGTTACGGTTGAACTGTTAAACTGTTGAACTTCAGCATATGGCATTTATGATATAGACATCGCATTATACACTGCTCATTTCCAGGGGTTCTGGCCACCTCTGCAGCACAGATACAAGGTGGGCGTGTTTGCACACTATAGGAAAAAGTGCTGTCATCTCTGGTGGCCGGGACTGTGGGAGCATGCAGAAGCGTGCATGCACAGCAGCTCCTGTAATAAACTGCTCCTGTCTTTTCCTTGGAGTCCCTGCTGTCACAGACAGCTGGACACCTGGCTTGCTTCTTCTAAAGTGCAGGGGTTTTATTCCAAGCACTTTACAGCGCTAAGATTAAATACTGGCCTATATATATATATATATATATATATATATATATATATATATATATATATACATAGAAAAGTGACAATTACAATTTAGTGGACATATAAACCAACATCTGGTTACATATTTATATATGTTATTAATAAGACAATTACTCATACGCTATTAGCATTGTATATACGTATTCATTGCCATACAGTATTGGTGTTCAGCAGAACCAAAGCAAAATAAAAGCAAAATAAAAGACAGAAGTTAAAGAGGGACATAGAAAAGAAACATAGCGTTATACTTAAATCATAGCATTATAATATAAATCATCATCGCCAGTTAGAGCAGTGTATATGGAAACCTCTATGTTAAGGAGAAGCAATAGATGTTGTGGACCAAGATCTAAAGGTGATGGGTCTAAACTCCGGGTAACACTTGGAACAGAGAAGAGATAAGGTTATATATTAACCTCATAAAGGTAGTTGGTATCGTGCCCAGGGGGGGGGGTGGGTAGAATAAGCCTGATGGACTTATAAGTGATCCTATTACTGGTGTACATATGGAGAGACTTACCCAATACCGCTGTGGGAGGCTGTGTCAATAGATCCTGCGCTGAGTAGGTGATGGCGTGTGTCCACACGCCTCTCTAGGGATGCGCTCTGTTTAGATGCTAGGCGCGTCTCTAAATAGCGTGGGGGGGCGTGTCGCTATGTGCCGGGAGCGTGCGGTCCACCATGCGTTCCACTAGTCACATGGTGGGGAGGATGTGACGTCACGTGTAACCGGAAAAGCCCTGCGTTCCAGGGGAATCCGGAAGTGATGCGTTCCACTACTAGTCTCCTGATCTATCAGTCGGAGGCTAAACTAGATAACTGTTATTTGACAGTATGTGCACACCTAGCGATTTGGTCTATCTTAGATACTAGAATATGTCTAGTGTGGATAGAGGTGTATATTATACAAACAATCCCAGGATCTATTACCACATTGGAGGGAGGCTTTTGATTCAATATCAGAGAAAAGGATATCAGAGAAAAGGATATCTGGTCATATGTCGCAGTCCGACATTGATTATATAGCCTATGAGAAAGGAGAAGAAAAATGATTAGAGATGCATAATAACTCTTGTTATATCATAACCATGGGACAGATCAGGATTTCATGTAAAACATTGTATTTCGTAGTCTCTGTTGAGTCCCTTAGGTTCCAAGCAGTCCATCTTGTGGATCCAAAATGCTTCCCGTTTTTTTAGTTGCGTTATGCGATCATATCCTCTCCTGTGGGGTAAAATCTGTTCTATGACCTGGTATTTAAGTTGTGATAAATGGTGCCCGGCTGTTTCAAAATGGGACGGTACTGGGAGTAATAGATTTTTGCGTCTAACCGAAGACTTGTGTTGGCATATGCGGTCACGTATTTTTTGGGTCGTTTCACCTATGTAGATTTTGCCGCACGGGCATTTGAGTAAGTACACTACAAAGGCCGAGTCGCATGTGAAAAAGCCTTTCACGGGAAAGCTTTTTCCTGATTGGGGGTGATGAAAATGGGTACCTTTTTGTACATTGCTACATTGTTGGCAGTGAATGCATGGAAAGGTCCCTGTTTTTTGTGTTGTGAGGAACCTCTGTCTAGGAATGGTGTGTGTGGGGCCAATGTCCGCCTTGACTAGAAGATCTCTTAAGTTCTTGGGTCTCCGTGTACAAGCTAGAATGGGATTCCTAAATTCTTCAACTGTGGGGAAAGCTTTGTGTAGGATGGACCAATGATTTCTGATACTGTTCAGCATCTTTTTATTGGTGGGATGGTAGGTATGAACAAATGGTATGCGGATGAGTTTAGTTTTTGGTTTCCTGATGGCGGTAGTTGTCTCATCTCTAAGGAATTGTTCTGGATATCCTCTCTCTATGAATCTATCTTTCATCTCCGTGAGGCGTGTTTGTAGTTGATTGCTAGATGTAACAATGCGTTTGATTCTTGTGTACTGGGAGGTGGGGAGGGATTTCTTGGTATTCAATGCATGGAAACTTTTAAAGTGTAGTAGGTTGTTGCGGTCTGTTGGTTTTCGGTACAGGTCTGTGGAGAGGGTGTCTGATGGAGTTTTGATGACCGTTGTATCTAGGAAGCTGATGGATGTAGGGTCAGAATGAATGGTGAACTGTAGTTCTTGATATATACTGTTGAGGTATGAGTGGAAGTCGTTCAGGGACTCCAACGAACCCCTCCATATGCAAAAAATGTCATCGATATAGCGTTTCCAAACGAGAACATGTTCACGAAAACGACTGTCTGGATAGATGAAGGATTCCTCGAACTCGGCCATGTAGCAATTTGCATATGGAGGGGCTACGTTGGACCCCATCGCGGTCCCCTGCACTGTAAATAGAAGGTGTCTTCAAAAAGAAAAAAATTATTGGTGAGAACAAGTTCCAGTATGTCCATGTAGAATGATATAGTGTCAGGATTGTTGAAGTTGACTGTAAGGCATTTAGAGACGGCCTGTAGTCCTTTGTTGTGTTGGATTGAGGTGTATAGGCTCGAGACGTCCCAAGTGACCAGTAGTGTTTCTTGTGGTAGTGGTGGGAGATTGTGGATAATCTTTAAAAAGTCTGATGTATCGAGTATAAATGATTTAGTCAGTTTGATCAAGGGAGTGAGTGATTTTTCTAGTAGAATGGAAAGTGGTGACAATATCGAATTAGTTGAGGCCACGATTGGTCTCCCGGGTGGTTTATGTAGGTCTTTATGGATTTTGGGTAGTGTATATAGAACAGGGATGACCGGATGGCTATTGGATAGGAAGGTGACCGTAGTGTTGTCAATGATGTTTAGCATCTGATATTGCTGTAAAATCTTGCGTATTTTCTCCCTAATCTGTGGGGTGGGGTCTGAGGTAAGTTTGCGGTAAATGGTTGTATCTTGTAATTGGCGGTGAATCTCTGTTGTATATTGGGCTTTGTCCATTAGTACCAGTGCACCCCCTTTATCTGCTGGTTTTATGATAAGGTCTTTTCTTTTTGTTAAGGAGAGGAGGGCCTGTTTTTGGACATTGTTAAGGTTATTTTGGTATTTATATTTGCCCATGTGGAGATCTTTCCTAAATTGGGTCATGTCTTTTTGGACCAGGGCAATAAAGGTCTCTATGGCCGGTTTTGTCTTAGGTGGTATGAAATGACTCTTGTTTCTTAGTCCCAAGTCACCGATGGAAACTTGTGGGCTAGGATTACAAGAGATGGTCTTGTTGCGTTCCTGTAGTTCAGAAAAATGTGCCTTTAGGCGAATGTTCCTGTAAAGTCTGTGTAGGTCTAAATCCAATTGGAAAGTGTCCACTTGGTTAGACGGACAGAACGATAATCCCATCTCAAGAAGGGATATCTCAGCAGGTCCTAGTGAGTGTGATGAGATATTTACGACTAAAGACGGTACCTGAGATCTAGTCGTCATGTTGGGTGGTCTCCGTGTTGTTGTTGCCGTTCTTCCCTGGTTTCTGCGTCGGCCTCTGAAGGAATGTTGAGTATAGTTGTCCTGTTGTGAGTGGGGGTCACCTTCTGAGCCTGAGTGTGATGAGTCCCTTGATTGGGAGCGGTATCTGTAGCGGCTGTTGGTGGAATTGGTGGGGTCGGGCCATTTATATACCCTGTTGAGTCTGTAATCCTCGGTATCGCGTAGAAACTTGTTACGTTTCGTGGACTCGACTTCCTTCTTGTGGTTCTGTAGAGAAGATTCAATCTTGGTGTGTAGCTGCTGGAATTCATCTGCCGGTAGTACCGCGGTTAATTGTTCCTCTATGGTCTTGATTTCACCTTTAGTTTTGGTGATTGCTTCTTGGAGGTATGATAAAGTTAAGGCAATAAGGTCAAAGGAGCATTTATTTAAAATGCGTTCGAACTTGTTACAAAATTCGGCGTCGTCCTTAAAGAATGTCGGTCTCGTGCGGATTCTCAGGCCGCGAGGGATTCTCTGTACTTTAAGGTATTCCGCTAATGTAACGCAGTGAAGTTCGTAGTTCAGTAGTCTCCGGGATTCCCTCTCGAGGTCCCTGGACTTCAATTCTGAAGGTGATGTTTGTAGAAAATCACTTGAGATGTTGACTTGTGATAGCATATGTGTAATCTCGTCCTGTTCAAAGGAAAGAGTTTCACTTGCCATGATGTTGGTCTCAGGTGCTCAGTCCAGTAAGGGAAAATTAAGTAGAGATATAACCTCCTGGCACTCTGGAAGTAATCAATTGGAGTCGGGTTCCCACCCCGTACAATAATAATAGAAAAACTCCAGTTGTTTGTGAATCAAATGGTTTTCTGTTTATTTTGATATGCGGCTTCAAAGTGACGTTTCGGCCTAGATGGCCTTTATCAAACTGTGACAATATCAATAGAAAAGTGACAATTACAATTTAGTGGACATATAAACCAACATCTGGTTACATATTTATATATGTTATTAATAAGACAATTACTCATACGCTATTAGCATTGTATATACGTATTCATTGCCATACAGTATTGGTGTTCAGCAGAACCAAAGCAAAATAAAAGCAAAATAAAAGACAGAAGTTAAAGAGGGACATAGAAAAGAAACATAGCGTTATACTTAAATCATAGCATTATAATATAAATCATCATCGCCAGTTAGAGCAGTGTATATGGAAACCTCTATGTTAAGGAGAAGCAATAGATGTTGTGGACCAAGATCTAAAGGTGATGGGTCTAAACTCCGGGTAACACTTGGAACAGAGAAGAGATAAGGTTATATATTAACCTCATAAAGGTAGTTGGTATCGTGCCCAGGGGGGGGGTGGGTAGAATAAGCCTGATGGACTTATAAGTGATCCTATTACTGGTGTACATATGGAGAGACTTACCCAATACCGCTGTGGGAGGCTGTGTCAATAGATCCTGCGCTGAGTAGGTGATGGCGTGTGTCCACACGCCTCTCTAGGGATGCGCTCTGTTTAGATGCTAGGCGCGTCTCTAAATAGCGTGGGGGGGCGTGTCGCTATGTGCCGGGAGCGTGCGGTCCACCATGCGTTCCACTAGTCACATGGTGGGGAGGATGTGACGTCACGTGTAACCGGAAAAGCCCTGCGTTCCAGGGGAATCCGGAAGTGATGCGTCATCAAAACTCCATCAGACACCCTCTCCACAGACCTGTACCGAAAACCAACAGACCGCAACAACCTACTACACTTTAAAAGTTTCCATGCATTGAATACCAAGAAATCCCTCCCCACCTCCCAGTACACAAGAATCAAACGCATTGTTACATCTAGCAATCAACTACAAACACGCCTCACGGAGATGAAAGATAGATTCATAGAGAGAGGATATCCAGAACAATTCCTTAGAGATGAGACAACTACCGCCATCAGGAAACCAAAAACTAAACTCATCCGCATACCATTTGTTCATACCTACCATCCCACCAATAAAAAGATGCTGAACAGTATCAGAAATCATTGGTCCATCCTACACAAAGCTTTCCCCACAGTTGAAGAATTTAGGAATCCCATTCTAGCTTGTACACGGAGACCCAAGAACTTAAGAGATCTTCTAGTCAAGGCGGACATTGGCCCCACACACACCATTCCTAGACAGAGGTTCCTCACAACACAAAAAACAGGGACCTTTCCATGCATTCACTGCCAACAATGTAGCAATGTACAAAAAGGTACCCATTTTCATCACCCCCAATCAGGAAAAAGCTTTCCCGTGAAAGGCTTTTTCACATGCGACTCGGCCTTTGTAGTGTACTTACTCAAATGCCCGTGCGGCAAAATCTACATAGGTGAAACGACCCAAAAAATACGTGACCGCATATGCCAACACAAGTCTTCGGTTAGACGCAAAAATCTATTACTCCCAGTACCGTCCCATTTTGAAACAGCCGGGCACCATTTATCACAACTTAAATACCAGGTCATAGAACAGATTTTACCCCACAGGAGAGGATATGATCGCATAACGCAACTAAAAAAACGGGAAGCATTTTGGATCCACAAGATGGACTGCTTGGAACCTAAGGGACTCAACAGAGACTACGAAATACAATGTTTTACATGAAATCCTGATCTGTCCCATGGTTATGATATAACAAGAGTTATTATGCATCTCTAATCATTTTTCTTCTCCTTTCTCATAGGCTATATAATCAATGTCGGACTGCGACATATGACCAGATATCCTTTTCTCTGATATCCTTTTCTCTGATATTGAATCAAAAGCCTCCCTCCAATGTGGTAATAGATCCTGGGATTGTTTGTATAATATACACCTCTATCCACACTAGACATATTCTAGTATCTAAGATAGACCAAATCGCTAGGTGTGCACATACTGTCAAATAACAGTTATCTAGTTTAGCCTCCGACTGATAGATCAGGAGACTAGTAGTGGAACGCATCACTTCCGGATTCCCCTGGAACGCAGGGCTTTTCCGGTTACACGTGACGTCACATCCTCCCCACCATGTGACTAGTGGAACGCATGGTGGACCGCACGCTCCCGGCACATAGCGACACGCCCCCCCACGCTATTTAGAGACGCGCCTAGCATCTAAACAGAGCGCATCCCTAGAGAGGCGTGTGGACACACGCCATCACCTACTCAGCGCAGGATCTATTGACACAGCCTCCCACAGCGGTATTGGGTAAGTCTCTCCATATGTACACCAGTAATAGGATCACTTATAAGTCCATCAGGCTTATTCTACCCACCCCCCCCCTGGGCACGATACCAACTACCTTTATGAGGTTAATATATAACCTTATCTCTTCTCTGTTCCAAGTGTTACCCGGAGTTTAGACCCATCACCTTTAGATCTTGGTCCACAACATCTATTGCTTCTCCTTAACATAGAGGTTTCCATATACACTGCTCTAACTGGCGATGATGATTTATATTATAATGCTATGATTTAAGTATAACGCTATGTTTCTTTTCTATGTCCCTCTTTAACTTCTGTCTTTTATTTTGCTTTTATTTTGCTTTGGTTCTGCTGAACACCAATACTGTATGGCAATGAATACGTATATACAATGCTAATAGCGTATGAGTAATTGTCTTATTAATAACATATATAAATATGTAACCAGATGTTGGTTTATATGTCCACTAAATTGTAATTGTCACTTTTCTATTGATATTGTCACAGTTTGATAAAGGCCATCTAGGCCGAAACGTCACTTTGAAGCCGCATATCAAAATAAACAGAAAACCATTTGATTCACAAACAACTGGAGTTTTTCTATTATTATTGTACGGGGTGGGAACCCGACTCCAATTGATTACTTCCAGAGTGCCAGGAGGTTATATCTCTATATATATATACATACATATACACTCAACTAAAGAATTATTAGGAACACCATACTAATACGGTGTTGGACCCCCTTTTGCCTTCAGAACTGCCTTAATTCTACGTGGCATTGATTCAACAAGGTGCTGATACCATTCTTTAGAAATGTTGGCCCATATTGATAGGATAGCATCTTGCAGTAGATGGAGATTTGAGGGATGCAAATCCAGGGCACGAAGCTCCCCTTCCACCACATCCCAAAGATGCTCTATTGGGTTGAGATATGGTGACTGTGGGGGCCATTTTAGTACAGTGAACTCATTGTCATGTTCAAGAAACCAATTTGAAATGATTCGAGCTTTGTGACATGGTGCATTATCCTGCTGGAAGTAGCCATCAGAGGATGGATACATGTTCTCATTCTGTTTACGCCAAATTCGGACTCTACCATTTGAATGTCTCAACAGAAATCGAGACTCATCAGACCAGGCAACATTTTTCCAGTCTTCAACAGTCCAATTTTGGTGAGCTTGTGCAAATTGTAGCCTCTTTTTCCTATTTGTAGTGGAGATGAGTGGTACCCGGTGGGGTCTTCTGCTGTTGTAGACCATCCGCCTCAAGGTTGTGCGTGTTGTGGCTTCACAAATGCTTTGCTGCATACCTCGGTTGTAACGAGTAGTTATTTCAGTCAACGTTGCTCTTCTATCAGCTTGAATCAGTCGGCCCATTCTCCTCTGACCTCTAGCATCCACAAGGCATTTTTGCCCACAGGACTGCCGCATACTGGATGTTTTTCCCTTTTCACACCATTCTTTGTGAACCCTAGAAATGGTTGTGCGTGAAAATCCCAGTAACTGAGCAGATTGTGAAATACTCAGACAGGCTCGTCTGGCACCAACAACCATGCCACGCTCAAAATTGCTTAAATCACCTTTCTTTCCCATTCTGACATTCAGTTTGGAGTTCAGGAGATTGTCTTGACCAGGACCACACCCCTAAATGCATTGAAGCAACTGCCATGTGATTGGTTGACTAGATAATTGCATTAATGAGAAATAGAACAAGTGTTCCTAATAATTCTTTAGGTGAGTGTGTGTGTGTGTGTATATATATATATATATATATATATATATATATATATATATATAAAAAATCTCCCCATCCTTAAAAGTTTTGGCACCCCTGGTCAAAATTTCTGTTACTGTGAACAGTTAAGCAAGTTGAAGATGAAATGATCTCCGAAAGGCATAAAGTTAAAGATGAAACACAATTTTCAACATTTTAAGTAAAATCCCTATTATATTATTTTGGTTGCATACAATTTTAGTGTGAAAAAGGATAGGGGTAACTTTCAAAAGTATGTGATGTAAATTCCAAAGCTTTATAACTACCCAGACTCTAACTGTCTCAAAAAACAGCTGTCATGAGTTCTTCTAAGCAGCTGCCTAACACTCTGAAAATGGTTGAGGCCTACATAGCAGGAGAAGGCTGTAAGAAGATAGCAAAGTGTTTTCAGGTTGCCATTTCCTCAGTTTGAAATGTAATTAAGAAATGGTAGTTAACAGGAACAGTGGAGGTCAAGAGACGGTTGACTGCTAAAGACCTTCAGGAAGATTTAGCAGACTGTGCAGTTGTGGTACATTGTTCTACTGTTCAGTGACACCCGCACAAATGTGGCCTTTATGGAAGGGTCATCAAAGGAAAACGTCTTCTACTGTATGTCCCCACCACAAAATTTAGCATCAGAAGTTTGCAAAAGAACATATAAGCAAGCCCTGTGGACCGATGAGGTTAAAATAGAACTCTTTAGCTACAATGACCAAAGGTTTGTTTGGATAAAAAGGGCCAAATATTTCATGAAAAAACACCTCTCCAACCATTGAGCATGGGGGTGGATCAATAATGTTTGGGGTGGGCTGTAGCCAATGGCACAGGGAGCATTTCACGGGTAGAGGAAAGAATGGATTCAATGAAATTCCAGCAAATTCTGGAAGCAAACATAACACCAACTGTAAAAAAGCTTTCATTGAAAATAAGATGGCTTGTACAAATGGATAATGATCCTAAACACACCTCAAAATCCACAATCCACCTCAAAAGATGCAAGCTGAAGGTTCGTTCACAGTAACAGTATTTTTTTTTAAATCAGGGATGCCCAAACTTTTGCATGCCTCTGTATATACGGATAGCGGTTGTAAAGGGCTTAATACATTTGTCACTTTTTTGTGCAAAATTTGTTTGCACATAAAAATTGCAACTTTCCCGCTACAGAAATGTGTTGTACAGCATTTCATAAATTCCCCCAAATGCTCTTTGCTGCTTCCGCTACAAAACTAAAATTGCTGTTGAGGCATGAATGAGACTAAATAATGCTCCAATGTCAACAGATGGAATTATTTATTTTCACCAATAATGTCTGTCAGAAATTGTCGTTAAAAATGAATGAATGTAGAGACACAAGGTATGAATGAGGGTGTGAATGAGTGTGCTTTTATTTGTAGTTTACATATTATTGTTATTCATTTTCTTGAAAATGATAAACTAAAGAATAAAAAAAAAATGTATGAATGTGATGTAAAAAAAAACAACTGACAATCATTTGCTTCAACTCATAACTGGTCACCTATAGGGCTGCTTCACATGAGCGAGTCCATTGCGGGAATCATGCTCCGTGTGTGAGTGTGATCCTCCGCTCTGGACTTGCAGAAACACACGGCATTATCATGATTTATAATGCTATGTGTCTCTGCTTGACCTTATTTCTACAGAATCATACTGACAGCTTTATGTCAGTATGATTCTGTGGAAAAAAGGCCATGCAGAGACACATAGCATTATAAATCATGATAATGCCGTGCTCCTGCAAGTCCAGAGCGGATGATCACACTCACACACGGAGCATGATTCCCGCAATGGACTCGCTCGTGTGAAACAGCCCATAGACAGACTATTGATCTATAGACCGGTTAGAATCCAGAACATATAGCAGTTTTCATCTCTAATAGTGGCAGGGGCATACATAGAAATCGCTGGGCCCCATAGCAAGAATCTAAATTGGGCCCCCCATGCCCCGCCCATTATGTGTGTGTTAGAAGTCTAGCTTTCTTTTCTATTTAGAAAGATGGCTAATTAGCATAGTATACAACGCAGAGTATATAACTGCTTGGCAAAACTCAAAATTATGTCAAGTTTATGGGGGAGTCGGAAAGGATGGCGAAACAAAACGAAGCAGTAACAAATGCTGGCCGATAGCCATCCCTTCCGACTTCCCCATAAACATGCACACTCAATCTGATTTCTAATACAGAAGTTGTCTACTTCATATACAGCAGGTGGATACCGATATATTGTTATGCCTTAGGTCCTTCATACTTTTGTCAGTTGTGAGTCACCATGTTGGCTGTGGATGCACAACCTCTTTATGTTGTCACACTAAACACTTCTGATCTGTCATTGCGATTACAGCCTAATGTTACGTGACATTTAGGACTCTTGCACATGGTCTTAAGAGATAACTTTGTTGTATGCATGACGCCTAAAAGGGATTATATGGAAAGTTTTCTGGGTTGTGGAATGCAGTCTAATTGTCTTTAACCTATTTCTAAGGATACATGTTACAAAAGGTATCGTCATTCCTCTGTAACTACTGCAGAAGAGTTCAGTAAATGTCAGGCATTTCACGATATAGGAGTTTGTGGTTGGAGACAAATATCATAGAGAACACTAAGGCCTCTTTCAGATGGGCGTTGCGGGAAAATGTGCGGGTGCGTTACAGGAACACCCGCGATTTTTCTGCGCGAGTGCAAAACATTGTAATGCGTTTTGCACTCGCGTGAGAAAAATCACGCATGTTTGGTACCCAAACCCGAACTTCTTCACAGTTGTTCGGTGTTCTGTAGATTGTATTATTTTCCCTTATAACATGGTTATAAGGGAAAATAATAGCATTCTGAATACAGAATGCATAGTAAAATGGTGCTGGAGGGGTTAAAAAAAATATATAATAATTTAACTCACCTTAGTCCACTTGATCGCGCTGCCCGGCTTCTCGTCTGTCTCCTTTGCTGAACAGGACCTGTGGTGATGTCACTCCGGTCATCACATGATCCATCACCATGGTAAAAGATCATGTGATGGATCATGTGATGACCGGAGTGACGTCACCACAGGTCCTGTTCAGCAAAGGAGACAGAAGGAGATGCCGGGCTGCGCGAGCAAGCGTATTAAGGTGAGTTAAATTATTATTTTTTTTTTTAACCCCTCCAGCGCTATTTTACTATGCATTCTGTATTCAGAATGCTATTATTTTCCCTTATAACCATGTTATAAGGGAAAATAATAATGATCGGGTCTCCGTCTCCTAGCAACCGTGCGTGAAAATCGCACCGCATCCGCACTTGCTTGCGGATGCTTGCGATTTTCACGCAACCCCATTCACTTTTATGGGGCCTGCGTTGCGTGAAAAACGCAGAATATAGAGCATGCTGCGATTTTCACGCAACGCACAAGTGATGCGTGAAAATCACCGCTCATGTGAACAGCCCCATAGAAATGAATGGGTCGGTATTCAGTGCAGGTGCAATGCGTTCAACTCACGCATCGCATCCGCGCGGAATACTCGCCCGTGTGAAAGGGGCCTTACAATCATAAAGTAGATGTCCTGAACTGAAATGATTGGTATAAGCTGACAGGTTCACCTGGTGGACCCCTTAATGAAAAATCAATAAGAACAGAGGACCATATATATATATATATACATACATACATACATACATACATACATACATACATACATACATACACACACACACACACACACACACACACACACACACACACACACACACATACACATATATACACATATATATTCATATATAAAGGCAGGTTAGTACAGACTTTACTAGTTTTTCTACATGAGGTCCCAGAACAGGGTGATTTATTCATTGGGCATTGCTTGGCCATGCTGCTGCGGTAAGCATTTGTATATGTGCCGCCATATATGTGGTGCATGCCACATGACGTTGTGTCTCATTTTGCTGTGGTTTACTAGATGTTATGCACATGGGGAAAGGGGAACTGATCTCTGTGTACCAGAACACATACTGTGTGTGGTTAGAACACAAGCCAGTTTGACGTTCACATATCGCGACTCTGAATTTCATTTTCAGTTGTTATGTCATTGTCATTCAGTTGTTCTATCACTGCGCAATATTTTGCAGCTTGTCATTGGACATTTCGAGCATATGTGAAAAATGTCATAATATCTAGTAGTTAATAAAGCATAAAATATGACATTATGAAAAGATGCGCAAGCAAATATCCAATCACATCCTGTGTCTACTAGTGATACACTAGGCAGTGTCACTTGTGGTTTCCTGGCCGTCACTCTCACACCATTTCAATGCTACCAAGCACATCGAAAGAACAGGGAATGGAACATAAAGTTTACAAATGACAGATGGTGTTTTCCCTAAAGTAAGAGTATAGTAGACAGTGTCCTTTTCTAAAGAAATTTTCTTTGCTTATTTAACATTTTTATTGGTATTTCCTATTGTAACTATTACTGTGTGTCTAAAACAGACCTGAGGGCCATGTTACAAAAGGCTCAATATAAAAGGTTTAAAAAACTGAAAACCAAAGGTGACATTTTGCAAAAGTGGTATAACGGAAACTGGCTAAGGCTGCGTTCACACGGGCGAGATTTCCGCGTGGGTGCAATGCGGTAGGTGAACGTATTGCACCCGCACTGAATCCCGACCCATTCATTTCTATGGGGCTGTTCAGATGAGCGGTGATTTTCACGCATCACTTGTGCGTTGCGTGAAAATCGCAGCATGCTCTATATTCTGCGTTTTTCATAGAAGTGAATGGGGTTGCGTGAAAATCGCAAGCATCCGCAAGCAAGTGCGGATGCAGAGCGATTTTCACGCACGGTTGCTAGGAGACGATCGAGATGGAGACCCGATCATTATTATTTTCCCTTATAACATGGTTATAAGGGAAAATAATAGCATTCTGAATACAGAATGCATAGTAAACTAGCGCTGGAGGGGTTAAAATAAAATAAAATAATTATTTAACTCACCTTAGTCCACTTGATCGCGTAGCCCGGCATCTCCTTCTGTCTCCTTTGCTGAACAGGACCTGTGGTGAGCATTAATTACAGGTAAAGGACCTTTGGTGACGTCACTCCGGTCATCACATGATCCATCACCATGGTAAAAGATCATGTGATGGATCATGTGATGACCGGAGTGACGTCACCAAAGGTCCTTTACCTGTAATTAATGCTCACCACAGGTCCTGTTCAGCAAAGGAGACAGAAGGAGATGCCGGGCTACGCGATCAAGTGGACTAAGGCGAGTTAAATTATTATTATTATTTTTTTAACCCCTCCAGCGCTAGTTTACTATGCATTCTGTATTCAGAATGCTATTATTTTCCCTTATAGAGGTGGTACGAATCCAATTTTTTTCGAATCCGAATCCGAAAAGGTTCTCGAATATATTGAATCTTTCGAATCTCGAATCCTGTACATAATTGTGTGAACTGTGTAAGAAACAAAGTCAGACCGCGTCAGTTTGTCTGAACCTCCACCTCCCAGTCACGGTCGCACCCGATATGACCGCGATGACCCCTGCTATGACCCCTGCTCCTATCACTACAGAACATACAGGGTAATACAGCGCACATACCTCTTACATCCAGTGACGTCTGCTTTGATGTAGATGTTCTATTTCCTCATCTTCTCCTTTCAGACCTTCAGACCAGACCACCATTTTTCAGCCATTTTTCGTCTCTGCAGCTTGACAAAAAAAATCTTAGTTTACTACTTTTCCATCATCCTCCCATCTTCTGGACAAATCATCCTAACACCCCCAATCCTGTGCCGCTGTGCTCCCCAATACTATACTGCAGAAACAGATAATACCCCTGATAATACTAGTACCACACAGAGCCCCCCATATAAAATACCCCTTCTTTGTGGCCTCAGTAGATGCCCCCATAGTGCCCCCCAATAATGTGCCAATAAGAAGGGGCCCCACAGTTCCACCCAGGGATGGACTGGGACAATAAAGTGGCCCTGGACTTCAGCCAGACCGGCCCACTTTATTTTTCCCAAACACACTCAAAAAAACCCATAAGTAATGTGGATGACACTTATGGGGGGATCTGTGGATGACACTTATGGGGGGATCTGTGGATGACACTTATGGGGGGGGGTCTGTGGATGACACTTATGGGGGGGGGGTCTGTGGATGACACTTATGGGGGGATCTGTGGATGACACTTATGGGGGGGGGTCTGTGGATGACACTTATGGGGGGGGTCTGTGGATGACACTTATGGGGGGGGGGTCTGTGGATGACACTTATGGGGGGGGGGTCTGTGGATGACACTTATGGGGGGGGTCTGTGGATGACACTTATGGGGGGTCGTCTGTGAATGGCGCTGTTATGGAGGGGATCTGTGAATGGCACTGTTATGGAGGGGATCTGTGAATGGCACTTTTATGGAGGGGATCTGTGGATGGCACTGTTATGGAGGGGATCTGTGGATGGCACTGTTATGGAGGGGATCTGTGGATGGCACTGTTATGGAGGGGATCTGTGGATGGCACTGTTATGGAGGGGATCTGTGGATGGCACTGTTATGGAGGGGATCTGTGGATGGCACTGTTATGGAGAGGATCTGTGGATGGCACTGTTATGGAGGGGATCTGTGGATGGCACTGTTATGGGGGGATCTGTGGATGGCACTGTTATAGAGGGGGATCTGTGGATGACACATACCGTATATAGCATCTTATGCTATGTGTCATCCACAGATACCCCTCCATAACAGTGCCATTCACAGATACCCTCCATAACAGTGCCATCCACAGATCCCCCCCATAACAGTCATCCACAGATCCCCCCATAACAGTGTCATCCACAGATCCCCCCATAACAGTGTCATCCACAGATCCCCCCCCCATAACAGTGTCATCCACAGATCCCCCTCCATAATGGTGCCATCCACAGATCCCCCCCATAAGTGTCATCCACAGACCCCCCGGCCCCCCCCATAAGTGTCATCCACATGACAGACCCCCCCCCATAACAGTGCCATCCACGGATCCCCCGCCCTCCCTATAACAGTGCCGTCATCCATAGATCCCCCTCCCCGCCACTCACAGTAGTATACATTAATAAATCGGTGCAGGCTGCAGACAGTAACTTTAATTTTAACACAGCGCTCATCTCTTTACTACGGTACCTTACATTCAGCTCCCTCCACCCTCCAGCCTCCAGTAACAAGTGCGGGCGGCAGCGCTCACTCACTGACGTCACGCGCCTGCGCCGCCTAGTGGGAGGAGCAGGCGTGTGACGTCAGTGAGTGAGCGCCGCCCCCACACTGCCTGCTGTTACTGGAGCCACTGACAGCAAAAAAATTAAAATGGCTCGGGACCGGCCGGGCCCCTTACTGGGGTATCTGCTTTACCCCCCTGATGGCGGCCCTGGCCGGCCCATAATTCGATCGGCCCACCGGGATTCTCCCGGTACTCCCGATGGCCAGTCCATCGCTGGTTCCACCCAATAATGTGCCAGTAAGTGTCCCCATAGATGCCCCCCTAATCATGTGCCAGTATCAAGTGCGTAGTGCCTCTCTCCTACCCCCCATGTGCCGGTATCATAGTGCCATCTCCCCTCCAATGTGCCAGTATCATAGTGCCATCTCCCCCCATAATGTGCCCGTATCATAGTGCCATCTCCCCCCATAATGTGCACGTATCATAGTGCCATCTCCCCCCATAATGTGCCAGTAGTATCATAGTGCCTCTCACCTCTCCCCCTGGCATCCACAGATCCCCCATCCTATAACAGTGCCATCCACAGACCCCCCCACCCCATAACAGTGCCATCCACAGACCCCCCCACCCCATAACAGTGCCATCCACAGACCCCCCCACCCCATAACAGTGCCATCCACAGACCCCTCCATCCTATAACGGTGCCATCCACAGACCCCCCCATCCTATAACAGTGCCATCCACAGACCCCCCCCATCCTATAACAGTGCCATCCACAGACCCCCCCCACCCCATAACAGTACCATCCACAGACCCCCCCACCCCATAACAGTGCCATCCACAGACCCCCCCACCCCATAACAGTGCCATCCACAGACCCACCCCCCACCCCTTAACAGTGTCATCTACAGACCCCCCCATTGCCGCTCCAGTAGTTATAAAATGTGTAATTCTGATTAATAATCATGCTGCCCCCTCTGTCTGTAGTATAACATTCAATGAATCTTACTCACAGGGCTACTGCTATCGTAATGCAGGCCGGCCGGGCAGACGAGCGGCAGCGTCACTGACTGACGTCACCTGCCTGCACCGCCTGCTTTATGAATGAAGCAGGCAGCGCAGGCAGGTGACGTCAGTCAGTGACGCTGCCGCTCGTCTGCCCGGCCGGCCTGCATTACGATAGCAGTAGCCCTGTGAGTAAGATTCATTGAATGTTATACTACAGACAGAGGGGGCAGCATGATTATTAATCAGAATTACACATTTTATAACTGTACTGGAGCTGGGGGCTGGAGCACAGTGAACGCACCGGCCCCCAGCTCCGCCTCCCAGTCCCTCCCACTGGGATTCGTCGGATTCGTTTCAGGCAAATTACGTCGGGATTAGAGTCCACGAATCCCACGAATCCAGCAAGATTCGAGGGATTCGTGGATTCGACGAATCCCCCGTCCCATCTCTACTTATAACTATGTTATAAGGGGAAATAATACAATCTACAGAACACCGATCCCACTCGCGATTTTTCTCACGCGAGTGCAAAACGCATTACAATGTTTTGCACTCGCGCGGAAAAATCGCGGGTGTTCCCGCAACGCCCGTGTGAACCCAGCTTAAGGCGACTTTCACACTGGCGTTTCAGGGCTCTCACAAGCGGCCCAAAACGGATCAGTTCAGCCCCAATGCATTCTCAGTGGATAAGGATCAGTTCAGAATGCATCAGTTTGCCTCCGTTCAGTCTCCATTCCGCTCTGGAGGCGGACACCAAAACGCTGCCTGCAGCGTTTTGATGTCCGCCTGACGATGCGGAGCCAAATGGATCCGTCCTGACTTACAATGTAAGTCAATGGGGACGGATCCGTTTTCACTGACACAATATGGTGCAATTGAAAACGGATCCGCCTCCCATTGACTTTCAGTGCAAGTCAAAACGGATCTGCCTCCCATTGACTTTCAGTGTAAGTCAAAACGGATCCGTTTTCATTATCATGAACAAAAAACAAAACAAAACATTTTTTTAATTTTTTTTTGTTCATGGTAATGCAAACGGATCCGTTCTAAAGGGATACAAGCGTTTGCACTATAGGTGCGGATCCGTCTGTGCAGATACCAGACGTATCCGCACCTAACGCTGGTGTGAAAGTAGCCTTAGTTGCCCATAGCAACCAATCAGATGTCACCTTTAGGCCTCTTTCACACTACTGTATGGCTATTTCAGTGTTTTGCGGTCCGTTTTTCACGGATCCGTTGTTCCTTTTTTTTGTTTCCGTTGTGTTTCAGTTTCGTTTTTCCGTATGGTATATACAGTATACAGTAATTACATAGAAAAAATTGGGTTGGGCATAACATTTTCAATAGATGGTTCCGCAAAAACGGAACGGATACGGAAGACATACGGATGCATTTCCGTATGTGTTCAGTTTTTTTTGCAGACCCATTGACTTGAATGGAGCCACGGAACGTGATTTGCGGGCAATAATAGGACATGTTCTATCTTTCAACGGAACGGAGATACGGAAACAGAATGCATACAGAGTACATTCCGTTTTTTTTGCGGAACCATTGAAATGAATGGTTCCGTATACGGAACGCAAAAAACGGCCTGCAAAATGGAAAAAATAAACGGTAGTGGGAAAGAGGCCTTAAAGGGGTTATCCGACTTAAATATATTTATTCTAATTACTGTTATTATATTCTATTAAACCATTCTTTAAATCACTTACATTATTTATCTTTCTCCGTTTGGCCAGTTCACTTATGTGAATTCCTTATGTCATGTGACCCCCGACGCCAGCAAGCCGGCTCTGGTGATGACGTCTCGTTTACAGGCTTCTCCCTGCTTGAGGGAGTGGCCAGGCTCTATAAACGAGACGTCAGAGCCTCTGGTGCCCGCCCCTCTCCAGCTTTTCGAACACTGCCTCGGCGATGTTATGCGATCGCGCATGCGCGGTACATACCAAAGCTGAGGCGATCTCTTCTCCAGCAGCAGGGTATCTTTCTCCCTCCTGCACTCACTGGGCTAGAGTTAGTGTGATCCGTTGTGATCCCCTCTGCGTCTTGGGATCGTACTTACAGCCATGTTACCCTCCACAACTACACATTATACAGTTACCACCCCCTGGGAAAAATAAATATATAATTGTCCATCATATTTATTGATATAGCTATATAAAATCCATATCTGCCACCAATATATATATTTTATCTAAGCAATATCCATATTGAATATATATTAGAATAATATAGATATTGCTTAGATACAGATACTGCTTATGGTACTTTCACACTAGCGTAAGGCTAAGTTCACACGAACGTGTGTGATCCGCAATACACGGCCACAGTTCCGTGTGAATTCCGCATCACGGATGCGGACCCATTCACTTCAATGGGTCCGCTAATCCGGAATCGCGGAACGGCCACACGGGACGGGACCCCTCGGAAGCACTACGGAGTGCCTCCGTGGGGTTACGTCCCGTACTTCTGTTCCGCAAAAAGAACGGCCGGCGATCGTGCATTGCGGCCCGCTATTTGCGGGCCGCAGCACAGGCACGGGTCTCACACGTTCGTGTGAACTCGGCCTTAACCACCTCAGCCCCCAGTGCTTAAACACCCTGAAAGACCAGGCCACTTTTTACACTTCTGACCTACACTACTTTCACCGTTTATTGCTCGGTCATGCAACTTACCACCCAAATGAATTTTACCTCCTTTTCTTCTCACTAATAGAGCTTTCATTTGGTGGTATTTCATTGCTGCTGACATTTTTACTTTTTTTGTTATTAATCGAAATTTTACGATTTTTTTGCAAAAAAATGACATTTTTCACTTTCAGTTGTAAAATTTTGCAAAAAAAAACGAGATCCATATAGAAATTTTGCTCTAAATTTATAGTTCTACATGTCTTTGATAAAAAAAAAATGTTTGGGTAAAAAAAAAATGGTTTGGGTAAAAGTTATAGCGTTTACAAACTATGGTACAAAAATGTGAATTTCCGCTTTTTGAAGCAGCTCTGACTTTCTGAGCACCTGTCATGTTTCCTGAGGTTCTACAATGCCCAGACAGTACAAACACCCCACAAATGACCCCATTTCTGAAAGTAGACACCCTAAGGTATTCACTGATGGGCATAGTGAGTTCATAGTTAACTTTTCCCATTTTTTTATACAAAGTTGTCATTTGACCAAGATATTTATCTCACCCAGCATGGGTATATGTAAAAAGACACCCCAAAACACATTCCTCAACTTCTCCTGAGTACGGGGATACCAGATGTGTGACACTTTTTTGCAGCCTAGGTGGGCAAAGGGGCCCATATTCCAAAGAGCACCTTTCGGATTTCACAGGTCATTTTTTACAGAATTTGATTTCAAACTCCTTACCACACATTTGGGCCCCTAGAATGCCAGGGCAGTATAACTACCCCACAAGTGACCCCATTTTGGAAAGAAGAGACCCCAAGGTATTCGCTGATGGGCATAGTGAGTTCATGGAAGTTTTTATTTTTTGTCACAAGTTTGTGGAATATGAGACTTTGTATTGAAAAAAAAAAAAAAAATCATCATTTTCCACTAACTTGTGACAAAAAATAAAAAATTCTAGGAACTCGCCATGCCCCTCACGGAATACCTTGGGGTGTCTTCTTTCCAAAATGGGGTCACTTGTGGGGTAGTTATACTGCCCTGGTATTCTAGGGGCCCAAATGTGTGGTAAGGAGTTTGAAATCAAATTCAGTAAAAAATGACCAGTGAAATCCGAAAGGTGCTCTTTGGAATATGGGCCCCTTTGCCCACCTAGGCTGCAAAAAAGTGTCACACATCTGGTATCCCCGTACTCAGGAGAAGTTGAGGAATGTGTTTTGGGGTGTCTTTTTACATATACCCATGCTGGGTGAGATAAATATCTTGGTCAAATGACAACTTTGTATAAAAAAATGGGAAAAGTTGTCTTTTGCCAAGATATTTCTCTCACCCAGCATGGGTATATATAAAATGACACCCCAAAACACATTCCCCACCTTCTCCTGAGTACGGAGATACCAGATGTGTGACACTTTTTTGCAGCCTAGGTGGGCAAAGGGGCCCATATTCCAAAGAGCACCTTTCGGATTTCACAGGTCATTTTTTACAGAATTTGATTTCAAACTCCTTACCACACATTTGGGCCCCTAGAATGCCAGGGCAGTATAACTACCCCACAAGTGACCCCATTTTGGAAAGAAGACACCCCAAGGTATTCCGTGAGGGGCATGGCGAGTTCCTAGAATTTTTTATTTTTTGTCACAAGTTAGTGGAAAATGATGATTTTTTTTTTTTTATTTTTTTTTCATACAAAGTCTCATATTCCACAAACTTGTGACAAAAAATAAAAACTTCCATGAACTCACTATGCCCATCAGCGAATACCTTGGGGTCTCTTCTTTCCAAAATGGGGTCACTTGTGGGGTAGTTATACTGCCCTGGCATTCTAGGGGCCCAAATGTGTGGTAAGGAGTTTGAAATCAAATTCTGTAAAAAATGACCTGTGAAATCCGAAAGGTGCTCTTTGGAATATGGGCCCCTTTGCCCACCTAGGCTGCAAAAAAGTGTCGCACATCTGGTATCCCCGTACTCAGGAGAAGTTGAGGAATGTGTTTTGGGGTGTCTTTTTACATATACCCATGCTGGGTGAGATAAATATCTTGGTCAAATGACAACTTTGTATAAAAAAATGGGAAAAGTTGTCTTTTGCCAAGATATTTCTCTCACCCAGCATGGGTATATATAAAATGACACCCCAAAACACATTCCCCACCTTCTCCTGAGTACGGAGATACCAGATGTGTGACACTTTTTTGCAGCCTAGGTGGGCAAAGGGGCCCATATTCCAAAGAGCACCTTTCGGATTTCACAGGTCATTTTTTACAGAATTTGATTTCAAACTCCTTACCACACATTTGGGCCCCTAGAATGCCAGGGCAGTATAACTACCCCACAAGTGACCCCATTTTGGAAAGAAGAGACCCCAAGGTATTCGCTGATGGGCATAGTGAGTTCATGGAAAAAAAAATTTTTGGTCACAAGTTAGTGGAATAGGAGACTTTGTATGAAAAAAAAAAAAATCATCATTTTCCACTAACTTGTGACAAAAAATAAAAAATTCTAGGAACTTGCCATGCCCCTCACGGAATACCTTGGGGTGTCTTCTTTCCAAAATGGGGTCACTTGTGGGGTAGTTATACTGCCCTGGCATTTTCCAGGGGCCCTAATGTGTGGTAAGTAGGTAAATGACCTGTGAAATCCGAAAGGTGCTCTTTGGAATGTGGGCCCCTTTGCCCACCTAGGCTGCAAAAAAGTGTCACACATCTGGTATCTCCGTACTCAGGAGAAGGTGGGGAATGTGTTTTGGGGTGTCATTTTACATATACCCATGCTGGGTGAGAGAAATATCTTGGCAAAAGACAACTTTTCCCATTTTTTTTATACAAAGTTGGCATTTGACCAAGATATTTATCTCACCCAGCATGGGTATATGTAAAATGACACCCCAAAACATATTACCCAACTTCTGCTGAATACGGAGATACCACATGTGTGACACTTTTTTGCAGCCTAGGTGGGCAAAGGTGCCCAAATTCCTTTTAGGAGGGCATTTTTAGACATTTGGATACCAGACTTCTTCTCACGCTTTGGGGCCCCTAAAATGCCAGGGCAGTATAAATACCCCACATGTGACCCCATTTTGGAAAGAAGACACCCCAAGGTATTCAATGAGGGGCATGGCGAGTTCATTGAAAAAAAAAAATTTTGGCACAAGTTAGCGGAAATTGATTTTTTGGATTTTGTTCTCACAAAGTCTCCCTTTCCGCTAACTTGGGACAAAAATTTCAATCTTTCATGGACTCAATATGCCCCTCAGCGAATACCTTGGGGTGTCTTCTTTCCAAAATGGTGTTATTTGTGGGGTGTTTGTACTGCCCTGGCATTTGAGGGTCTCCGCAATCATTACATGTATGCCCAGCATTAGGAGTTTCTGCTATTCTCCTTATATTGAGCATACGGGTAATGAGATTTTTTTTTTCCGTTCAGCCTCTGGGCTGAAAGAAAAAAATGAACGGCACAGATTTCTTCATTCGCATCGATCAATGTGGATGAAAAAATCTCTGCCAAAAAAAGAAAAAGGAGGGGAAAGGCGTCTGCCAGGACATAGGAGCTCCGCCCAACATCCATACCCACTTCAGCTCGTATGCCCTGGCAAACCCGATTTCTTCATTCACATCAATCGATGTGGATGAATAAATCATTGCCGGGATTTTTTTTTTTTTATATATACAAAGTGTTTGCCAAAGTATATGAACACCGCCACCTCCTCAGCTCATATGCCTCGGCAAACATATCTTTTACTGCAGAGGAGAAATCTCGTCTTGCAGCGCCGCATACACCGACTTGCGTGTAATCTGACAGCAGCGCAATGCTTCTGTCCGAATGCACATCAGTGCTGCAGCTGGTCGATCGGTTGGTCCACCTGGAAGGTAAAAAAAACAAAACAAAAAAGAAAAAACCAGGCCGCAAAGCAATAACTTTATTAACTTTAGAACAGAACATATTAACTTTTTTAAACTTTTTTAACTTTTTTACTTACCGGTAATTTTTTTTTTGTTTAGTTTTTTTTACCTTTATAGAACAAACCTCTCCTTCCCCATGGGACAATGTGCAAAGCGCAAATCGCCCAAAGATGTGGCGAAGTACGTTATGCACTTTATCCCAGGTGAAAGGAGAGGTTTGCAGCAGCTGAGAGTAAAAGGGCCCTAATAGCCCTGTGTGCCTGTCCTGTGAGATGCAATCCCTATGCTAGGTGTACCTGTGTGTGGTACTTCCGGAAACACTCTCCATAGCATAGGGCAGGGTGGTCCGGACAGTCAGGACCGAAATAGCGGGTGTCATGCCTTATTCCACTCCTGCTACAGACACCACATCTTTTTCGGGGTGACGGTTGGGTTGAGGTACCAGGAACGACACTGGGGAAATGTCGCTCGTGTAGACGGCTAACTACACTGGGGGATGGGGCCACGGAACCTCCTGGGTAAAGGAGGTTCTCGATGATCTCTTCCTGGAATTTGAGGAAAGATCGTGTTCTCCCAGCCTTACTGTAGAGAACAAAACTATTGTAGAGCGCCAATTGAATTAAATATACAGACACCTTCTTATACCAGCGTCTGGTTCTGCGGGAAACTAAATACGGAGACAACATCTGGTCATTGAAGTCCACCCCTCCCATGAGCGCATTATAGTCGTGGACACAGAGGGGCTTTTCAATGACACGGGTTGCTCGCTCAATTTGGATTGTCGTGTCTGCGTGAATGGAGGAGAGCATGTAAACGTCACGCTTGTCTCTCCATTTCACCGCAAGCAGTTCTTCGTTACACAAGGCAGCCCTCTCCCCCCTTGCAAGACGGGTGGTTACAAGCCGTTGGGGGAAGCCCACGCGACTAGTTCGCGCGGTGCCACAGGCGCAAATCCGTTCTAGAAACAAATGCCTAAAGAGGGCCACACTTGTGTAAAAATTGTCCACATAAAGATGGTACCCCTTGCCGAATAAGGGTGACACCAAGTCCCAGACTGTCTTCCCACTGCTCCCCAGGTAGTCAGGGCAACCGACCGGCTCCAGGGTCTGATCTTTTCCCTCATAGATCCGAAATTTGTGGGTATAGCCTGTGGCCCTTTCACAGAGCTTATACAATTTGACCCCATACCGGGCACGCTTGCTTGGGATGTACTGTTTGAAGCCAAGGCGCCCGGTAAAATGTATTAGGGACTCGTCTACGCAGATGTTTTGCTCGGGGGTATACAAATCTGCAAATTTCTGGTTGAAATGGTCTATGAGGGGCCGAATTTTGTGGAGCCGGTCAAAAGCTGGGTGGCCTCTGGGACGGGAGGTGGTGTTGTCGCTAAAATGCAGGAAACGGAGGATGGCCTCAAATCGTGCCATGGACATAGCAGCAGAGAACATGGGCATGTGATGAATCGGGTGCGTTGACCAATATGACCGCAAGTCATGCTTTTTTGTCAGGCCCATGTTGAGGAGAAGGCCCAAAAAAATTTTAATTTCGGAAACTTGGACTGGTTTCCACCGGAAAGGCTGGGCATAAAAGCTTCCCGGGTTGGCGGATATAAATTGTGTGGCATACTGGTTGGTCTCTGCCACGACTAAGTCCAAGAGCTCCGCAGTCAAGAACAGCTCAAAAAATCCCAGGGCCGAACCGATTTGAGCCGTCTCAACCCGAACTCCAGACTGGGCGGTGAAAGGGGGAACTACAGGTGCGGCTGAAGTTGGTGACTGCCAATCAGGGTTTGCCAGCACCTCAGGGATTCTAGGGGCTCTACGGGCCTGTCTGTGCGGTGGCTGCGACGGGGTAACTACTGCACGTGCCACCGTACCAGCTTCAACTGCCCTTCTGGTGCTCGCCACGTCACCATGTTGTACGGCAGTGCTGGTACTAGGTCCAGGGAGGGCTGCGCTGCTGGTGTATGCCTCACCACGTGATCCGGCAGCGACAGCCCCACTCTGTTGCTCTTGAAGCGGATCCTGCATAACCTGTGTTCTAGCGACACGGGGCCAGGTACGCCTGGTGCTGCCAGGGACCTTCACCTCCTCGTCCGAACTTTGGGTCAGAGAGCCACTGCTTTCCACAGGTTCATATTCTGACCCGCTAGATTCATCAGATGAGGGTTCCCACTCCTCATCCGACTGGGTCAGAATCCTGTAGGCCTCTTCAGAAGAATACCCCCTGTTTGACATTTTGGACTACTAAATTTAGGGGTATTCCCTGAGACTACCCAAGAAAAAAAGCAAGCCTGTCTTACAAAGGGGAGGCTAGCGAAGTACCGGAGGCCGCTGCGGTTGATAAAAAATATCAAAACTGATTTTTTTATCGCCGCAGTGCGTGTAAAATGAATGTGCAGTGATCAAAAAATATATATTTTTTGTCACTGCGGTGGGGCGGGCGTGGGTGAACGCACGTGTGGGCGACCGATCAGGCCTGATCGGGCAAACACTGCGTTTTGGGTGGAGGGCGAACTAAAGTGACACTAATACTATTATAGATCTGACCGTGATCAGTTTTGATCACTTACAGAAACTATAAAAGTACAAATGCTGATTAGCGATACGCTATTCAGCGAATAAAAGTGACTGCGGTGCGGTGGGGTGGGCGCTAACTGACGCTAACTACCTAACCAAGGGGCCTAAACTATCCCTAAAATCTAACAGCCAATACTAGTGGAAAAAAAAAAGTGACAGTTTACACTGATCACTTTTTTTCCTTTCACTGGTGATTGACAGGGGCGATCAAAGGGGTGATCAAAGGGTTAATTGGGGTGCAGGGGGGTGATCTGGGGCTACAGTGAAGTGTTTGGTGTACTCACAGTGATGTCTGCTTCTCTGCTGGATCCAACCGACGAAAAGGACCAGCAGAGGAGCAGAGAAGCCATATAACAGATCATATTTACTAATATGATCTGTTATATGGCTTGTGATTGGATTTTTTAAAAATCGCCAGCCTGCCAGCCAATGATCATTGCTGGCAGGCTGGTGACGAACTTGTTCTTTAACTTTTGCCGGCCCGCGATGCGCATGCGCGGGCCGGCTTGGAGCGAAATCTCGCGTCTCGCGAGATGACGCGTATATGCGTGACTGTGCGCAGCGCTGCCACCTCCGGAACGCGAATCTGCGTACAGCGGTCCGGAGGTGGTTAAAGGGCTTCTGTCAGCCCACTAAACCGTTTTTTTTTTTGTTTTGTTTAATAATAATCCCTACACTGCGATCTCTGCATACATAAGTAAAATAATAATTTTAGTTCAGTAGAATTTGATAAAACGCTATTTTTATAATATGTAAATTACCTTGCTACCAGCAAGTAGGGTGGCTACTTGCTGGTAGCAGCCGCATCCTCCGATCCTAATGACGCCCCCTCCGCATTGTGATTGACAGGGCCAGGGAACGGAATCGTTCTCTGCTGGCCCTGCCTGTTTTCATTCAACATCTGGCGCCTGCGCCGCGACCGTACCTATCTTCAATCTGCACTCACTCACTCGGCCGCTCCATCCTCAATGCGCCTGCGCCGATGACGTCACATCTACACCCGGCGCAGGCGCATTGAGGAGCGAGCGGCAGGACGTATCCGACAGGCTGTTCACCCTGTAGGATCCGCCCTGCCGCTATTTGGCCGTGCCGCTGGACTGCCGCTCCGTCCCCATTGACTATAATGGGGACGGGGGCGGAGCTCTGGCGCAGCACGGCAGTGCACGGTGAGAGGTCGCAGGACTAAGGCCCCTTTCACACGGGCGAGTATTCCGCGCGGATGCAATGCGTGAGGTGAACGCATTGCACCCGCACTGAATAACGACCTTTTCATTTCTATGGGGCTGTTCAGATGAGCGATGATTTTCACGCATCACTTGTGCGTTGCGTGAAAATCGCAGCATGCTATATATTCTGCGTTTTTCACGCAACACAGGACCCATAGAAGTGAATGGGGTTGCGTGAAAATCGCAAGTATCCGCAAGCAAGTGCGGATGCGGTGCGATTTTCACGCATGGTTGCTAGGTGACAGTCTATTCACTGTATTATTTTCCCTTATAACATGGTTATAAGGGAAAATAATAGCATTCTGAATACAGAATGCTTAGTAGGTGATCAATTGAGGGTTAAAAAATAAAAAATAAATTAACTCACCTTCTCCTCTTGTTCGCGTAGTTCGGTCTCTTCTTTACTTCTCAAAAGATGAACTATCGGCATTGGACCTGTGGTGACGTCAGATCACATGCTCCAATCACATGGTCCATGACCACGGTGATGTACCATGTGATTGGAGCATGTGATCTGACGTCACTAAAGGTCCTTTAGCCCACAGCTCATCATTAAAGAAGTAAAGAAGAGATCGGGAACTACGCGAAGAAGAGGAGAAGGTGAGTTAATTTTTTAAAAAATTTTTAACCCTCAATTGATCACCTACTAAGCATTCTGTATTCAGAATGCTATTATTTTCCCTTATAACCATGTTATAAGGGAAAATAATAAAATCTACACAACACCTAACCCAAGCCCGAACTTCTGTGAAGAAGTTTGGGTTTGGGTACCAAACATGCGTGATTTTTCTCACGCGAGTGCAAAACGCATTACAATGTTTTGCACTCGCGCGGAAAAATCGCGGGTGTTCCCGCAACGCACCCGCACATTTTTCCGCAACGCCCGTGTGAAAGAGGCCCAAGTCTACTTTCACACTTGCAGCAGAGTGATCCAGCGAGCAGTTCCAACGACGGAACTGCCTGCCGGATCCGGCATTGCAAAACAACTGAAGGACGGATCCGTCCTTCCGGTCTGCGCAGACCATGAAAACTGTGAAAAAGACTGCTAGAGGGATCCGTCCATCCGCATGACAAGCGGATAGACGGATTCATTCTTGCAATAAACTTGTAGACGGATCCGTTCTTGCAATGCATTTGTAGACGGATCCGCACCTGGATCCGTCTACAAATGCTGTCAGTTGTCACACTGATCGGCGGATCTGGCAGGCAGCTCCGACGACGGAACTGCCTGCCGGATCCGGCATTGCAAAACAACTGAAGGAAGGATCCATCCTTCCGGTCTGCGCATGCGCAGACCATGAAAAGTGTGAAAAATGCAGCCAGCCAGTCGCAGGGGCAACACGTGAGGTGCATGGTGGACCGATGAGGGGCCAAATGATATAACGCACAGTTCATCAGTTTACTCACGGTTAGCAGATAGCCTCCCTGGGCTGGCAGCACAGTGTTGAGGTGGACAGCACGAAATCCTCCGGGGCACGCTCTGTGGTAGGGAAGCATCAGCCAAGATGGTGGTTGAGGTGCCCTTGATGTTAGGGGTGCTTAGGGTGCTTGTTGCGGCTGAGTCCCTTGATGGTTTTTGTCGTGACGCCAGTACCGTTAATGGTGGTACAACCATAGGTAGTAATAATGAGGTAGACAGTGGTGAAATGCAACTCACAACTTTTACTGTTGATGACTTTGGTTGCAGCAGTACAAATATGCAGTCTCTAGATGGTACAGAGTTAATTCTGCAAATCCACTGTCTCTAGGCTGTTTAGGTTTCTTGGTTTTGGAGCAGTGGGTTAGGTATACCTGGTTCCTTTAGATGTGTTGGATCCTATTCCTTGACTTTCACTACAAGCTAAACATTTGGACAGGAAAACTCAACTGTCTCTCAGAAGTTTGGTGTGGCTGCCTTTGGTGTGGCTGCCTGAAGCTATAAACCTCCACCATGCAAAGGTGTCTGTGGACCTCAATAATGGCTCTTATCACCGATGATTCCTTAGGAAGCTTGTTTCTATTCCAGGGAGGCAAACTCTTCTCCTACTGGTCAGGGATGCAAGTCTATAGTCCGGCCACAAAAGGAAAACGCTCTTCTGCGCCTCACATCTGAGTATCACCTCCTAGCGAAGTTGGCTCCACTCACTAATCTGTGTAATGAAGTCTTCACTCTACATTCTTTCCCACTAATCTAATCTGACTTCCTCAGATCTGCTCTCATCTCAGACTACATTTTCTACTAAGATCTCATCATCATCTGACTAACTAGGCCTATCCTAGGTATATATATAGTACCTGCACTTTATCCCCATCTAGTGGTGGGATGTATAAATTGCACCTAATAGGCCTGTTAACAGGGATTTTGCAGATACAGTGGAGGAAATAATTATTTGACCCCTCACTGATTTTGTAAGTTTGTCCAATGACAAAGAAATGAAAAGTCTCAGAACAGTATCATTTCAATGGTAGGTTTATTGTAACAGTGGCAGATAGCACATCAAAAGGAAAATCGAAAAAATAACTTTAAATAAAAGATAGCAACTGATTTGCATTTCATTGAGTGAAATAAGTATTTGAACCCCTACCAACCATTAAGAGTTCTGGCTCCCACAGAGTGGTTAGACACTTCTACTCAATTAGTCACCCTCATTAAGGACACCTGTCTTAACTAGTCACCTGTATAAAAGACACCTGTCCACAGAATCAATCAATCAAGCAGACTCCAAACTCTCCAACATGGGAAAGACCAAAGAGCTGTCCAAGGATGTCAGAGACAAAATTGTAGACCTGCACAAGGCTGGAATGGGCTACAAAACCATTAGCAAGAAGCTGGGAGAGAAGGTGACAACTGTTGGTGCGATTGTTCGAAAATGGAAGGAGCACAAAATGACCATCAATCGACCTCGCTCTGGGGCTCCACGCAAGATCTCACCTCGTGGGGTGTCAATGGTTCTGAGAAAGGTGAAAAAGCATCCTAGAACTACACGGGAGGAGTTAGTTAATGACCTCAAATTAGCAGGGACCACAGTCACCAAGAAAACCATTGGAAACACATTACACCGCAATGGATTAAAATCCTGCAGGGCTCGCAAGGTCCCCCTGCTCAGGAAGGCACATGTGCAGGCCCGTCTGAAGTTTGCCAATGAACACCTGAATGATTCAGAGAGTGACTGGGAGAAGGTGCTGTGGTCTGATGAGACCAAAATAGAGCTCTTTGGCATTAACTCAACTCGCTGTGTTTGGAGGAAGAAAAATGCTGCCTATGACCCCCAAAACACCGTCCCCACCGTCAAGCATGGGGGTGGAAACATTTTGCTTTGGGGGTGTTTTTCTGCTAAGGGCACAGGACAACTTATTCGCATAAACGGGAAAATGGACGGAGCCATGTATCGTGAAATCCTGAGCGACAACCTCCTTCCCTCTGCCAGGAAACTGAAAATGGGTCGTGGATGGGTGTTCCAGCACGACAATGACCCAAAACATACAGCAAAGGCAACAAAGGAGTGGCTCAAGAAGAAGCACATTAAGGTCATGGAGTGGCCTAGTCAGTCTCCGGACCTTAATCCAATCGAAAACCTATGGAGGGAGCTCAAGCTCAGAGTTGCACAGAGACAGCCTCGAAACCTTAGGGATTTAGAGATGATCTGCAAAGAGGAGTGGACCAACATTCCTCCTAAAATGTGCGCAAACTTGGTCATCAATTACAAGAAACGTTTGACCTCTGTGCTTGCAAACAAGGGTTTTTCCACCAAGTATTAAGTCTTTTTTTGTTAGAGGGTTCAAATACTTATTTCACTCAATGAAATGCAAATCAGTTGCTATCTTTTATTTAAAGTTATTTTTTCGATTTTCCTTTTGATGTGCTATCTGCCACTGTTACAATAAACCTACCATTGAAATGATACTGTTCTGAGACTTTTCATTTCTTTGTCATTGGACAAACTTACAAAATCAGTGAGGGGTCAAATAATTATTTCCTCCACTGTACATAAATGCAGTCATACAGTACAGCCTAGTACGTTATTAAGATCAAAAAGTGCTTTTAAGCAGTGCCCACACACGTAGTGGGACGCTGCATAAAGACTGCAAGACAGATCCGTCCATCCGCATGATAAGCGGATAGACGGATCCGTTCTTGCAATGCATTTGTAGACGGATTCGTTCTTGCAATGCATTTGAAGACGAATCTGTTCTTGCAATGCATTTGTAGACGGATCCGTCCTTGCAATGCATTTGTAGACGGGTCTGCACCCGGATCCATCTACAAATGCTGTTAGTTGTCACACTGATCAGCGGATCCGGCAGGAAGCTCCGACGACGGAACTGCCTGCCAGATTCGGCATTGCAAAACAACTGAAGGACGGATCCGTCCTTCTGGTCTGCGCATGCGCAGACCATGAAAAGTGTGAAAAAGACTGCAAGACGGATCCGTCCAACCGCATGACAAGCAGAGAGACGGATCCGTTCTTGCAATGCATTTGTAGACGGATCCGTTCTTGCAATGCATTTCTAGACGGGTCCGCACCCGGATCCGTCTACAAATGCTGTTAGTTGTCACACTGATCAGCGGATCCGGCAGGCAGCTCCGACGACGGAACTGCCTGCCGGATCCGGCATTGCAAGACAACTGAAGGACAGATTTGTCCTTCCGGTCTGCGCAAGCGCAGACCATGAAAAGTGTGAAAAAGACTGCCAGACGGATCCGTCCTTGCAATGCATTTGTAGACGGGTCCGTTCTTGCAATGCATTTGTAGACGGATCCGTTCTTGCAATGCATTTGTAGACGGGTCCGCACCCGGATCCGTCTACAAATGCTGTCAGTTGTCACACTGATCGCCGGGTCCGGCAGGCAGCTCCAGCTGCAATGTGACAGGAAGATCTTCTGCCAGTGTGAGCTAGGAGATGATCATGTGTTTTTTTTTATGCAAAGTGCAGAGCAGGGTGAGGGAAAGGTCAGGTTGTTCACGCCCAGAAATATTCATGAGGCAGAGCTCAGGCTTTGTTGTTATACGCCCCCTCAGCATGTACTTCAGCATGTAAACACAGCAATGACAGAACCATGAAAAGGTGGACATATGGGTTTTAACTTGATGAAATCTAGCTAAGGGCTCTTTCACACTTGCGTTCTTGTCTTCCGGCATAGAGTTCCGTCGTCGGGGCTCTATGCCGGAAGAATCCTGATCAGGATTATCCTAATGCATTGTGAATGGAGAGAAATCCATTCAGGATGCATCAGGATGTCTTCAGTTCCGGAACGGAACGTTTTTTGGCCGGGGAAAATACTGCAGCATGCTGCGCTTTTTGCTCCGGCCAAAAATCCGGAACACTTGCCGCAAGGCCGGATCCGGAATTAATGCCCATTGAAAGGCATTGAACCGGATCCGGCCTTAAGCTAAACGTCGTTTCGGCGCATTGCCGGACCCGACATTTAGCTTTTTCTGAATGGTTACCATGGCTGCCGGGACGCTAAAGCCCTGGCAGCCATGGTAAAGTGTAGCGGGGAGCGGGGGAGCAGTGTACTTACCTTCCGTGCGGCTCCCCGGGCGCTCCAGAGTGACGTCAGGGCGCCCCACGCGCATGGATCATGTGATCGCATGGATCACGTCATCCATGCGGATGGGGTGCTCTGACGTCATTCTGGAGCGCCCCGGGAGCCGCACGGACTGTAAGTATACCGCTCCCCCGATCCCCGCTCCTACTATGGCAACCAGGACTTTAATAGCGTCCTGGGTGCCATAGTAAAATGCTTTCAGTACACTTGCGTTTTTCCGGATCCGGAGTGTAATTCCGGCAAGTGGAGTACACGCCGGATCCGGACAACGCAAGTGTGAAAGAGGCCTTAACCAAATTATATGTATATCCTGATGGGTTTTAAGAGTTTTTTTTATTTATTTTTCATTAACTCGGATAACCCCTTTAATTTTCAGAGCTTCTTTAGAAAATGAAAAGTGGAATCTGGTTGCTATGGGCAACAAATACAGTTTTCTTTTACACCAGTTCTGATACAGCCCCCCCCCCCCCCCCCCCCCCCCACTTGTCTACACACAGCAAGCATTTTATAGTGTTAAGAGCTTCTTTTTTGCCTTGAGAAAGCCTGTATTCTTCCTACATGTATTTACCAAGATGCCAGAAACATTCCTTAGGACCTCTACACACATGATTTTGTTTGTTGCTTTTTCCATGCTGCTCGTGGTTTTTATACACTTTTTTCCCTAAAGAAATGTGTGAAACACATTTTTTCTGGCATTTTCTCTATATATCCAAACGCCAGAAAAATGCCAAAAGCTTTAGAAAAAGCGACAGAACCAAAAACCGCTGCTAATTAACATAAATGACAGCAGCAAAAAAAACAAAAAAAAACACTTGTGTGTCCTGCATTTCATATTTCTCTTATAGGTTCATTACCATGTGGAGCTGGCATTTTTACTACATTAAAAAAACAACAGCAGGTGCAAAAAATACATGGGTCAAAACCACCCTGAGAAAATTGAGGCTGTGTTTATAGTTCCTACAGATATATTGTCTGCAGATGGGATCACAGGCACCAAAACATAAGCACAGCCTTGATTTAAGGAATACAAAAGACATAACTTTGGATAAAGGTCACACAGTATTTACTAAAGGTACAGCCACATATTCAGGTTTCTGCAGCAATCCAAAAGCAGGAGTGAAATTAAAAAAAGATGAGTTGTATCTGTCCTTTATACTTTCTCTCCTTTTATGATCCACTCCTGATATTGGCTACTAAAACTACATGCAGAAACCTGATCGTGTGGCTGTACCCTAGGTCCACAAACCATATATTAATTAAATCTTTATGCAGGGAAGTTATCGTGGTAAAATCCAAAAGAGCAGAAGTCCTAAAGACTCAAGCCTATGAGTCAAATTTTAAAGCATACTACTACTTGTCTACTCTTCCGAAACATCCAAGAGACTCCTGGAAAAATGGAAAACCTCTTGGACTCCTGGAACAGTTGGAAAAACTCCTGAGCACTGCATAGCCTCTCATTTCCTTTCGAAAGTGTACTTTGTCTGTGTGGGCACCATGATGCTGCATTTTAGACTCAGCCTGGTGTCCAAACACAGGCTCAGGGAGCAATGGCGCACTGTGAAGAGTGTTGAGCGCGAATATTCGAATTACGAATATTTATCTCGAATATCGCAATTTCGAGAATTCGCGTATATTTTAAACATAGTGCTTAGTGAGATCGTGAAAACTCAGATCCGATGGTATATTCTAACCCCCAGGCGTTGCCATGGGGGGACGCTTGCTTGGGGGTTAGAATATACCATCGGATCTGAGTTTTCACGATCTTAGTGAGATTGTGAAAACTCAGATCCGATCGTATATTCTAACCCCCAGGCGTTCCCATGGTGACGGGGACGCTTGTCGGGGAGGAGTATGCCGAAGTGGAACAACTGTACAGATTGAAAAAAAATTACTAATATTCTAAAAAACGAATATATTCGATATAGATATAGCACTATATCGAATATATTTGTTTTTTAGAATATTAGTCTTTTTTTTCGTAATATTCTAAAACAAGACTATATAACAATATAGCAAAAATTCGACAAAACGAATGTCGAGCAATTTAGCTAATATAGTGCTATAATCTTCTTTGTCTAATAGTTGTCATTTTTTTCTCGTCTGAAGTTCAGATTGGAAAAAAATTCTGACTATTAAAAAAAAAGATTATAGCACTATATTAGGTAAATTGCCCTATATTAGTTTTTTTTTCCCGAATATTCGCTATATTGCTATATATTCTTGTTTTAGAATATTACGAATATTCTGAAAAACGAATATAGCACTATATTAGCTATATTGCGCTATATATTTGTTTTTTAGAATATTCAGCTTTTTTTTTTACATCTGAAGTCATGATTCCTCCCCACTTAAAGGGAACCTGTCACCTCTACTATGCTACCCTCGCTGAGCATTCCTAAATGTTCATTGTGTTACCCTAAACATATAAATTACACTTTTGATTTCATTTGCAGACGAATTCAATAAGTATTATGCATTTTTGTGGCTAAAATCAAAGTTAGGGCAAGCACTCAACACTTGGACCAAAGTGGCAGTTAGAATAAAATGTAATTAAATCACAATAATATGACACGTGTATATTTATACCATAAAATCTAAAATCTAAAGATAAAATACATAATATTGAATACCACAGGTAGGGATGGTTATATAATATCAGTCTCTTGTAATCAGAAAGGCTGAAGTATATATGTAACTGAATCAAGGGAATTGTTAATGATGTTGCGCTTCACTGTCCAGTCCGCACACTTGAATAGTTAGTGGATTTGCAGGCTCATGTGCGCTAGTCCAATGTTAATATGGCGATTAGGCAGGTGAGCCAAGCAGTTCCTGCTCATATGAGAATGCGTGCCTCAATGTCCTTAGATGCAGGTGATACAGTAGGGTTACCGTACACATTCAGATGGTATGCCCATCACATACGGTTCACAGATGCAATGTATCTCGTAGGCGCCTCTATGGACGTGAGCGGTGGATAAGCGGCGTGAAACAATTCCGGCGTCTCGCTTGTAGCTCCTGTGATTTGCTGATCCCGAATCTCGCGGGATTTCGGAAGTGGTCTGTGTCCGGACAATAATGAGCAGTACTTGGCAAATTCTATGCTCTGCGTCCTGGAAATCCGAATTCTTACGTTATAATATTATTTGCATGGCCATGCATAAGGTGCGGAGGTGCTTCTTTCACAGGTGTGCAGCCCAGACGCGTTTCGGGAACTCTTTCCCTTCGTCAGTGGTACAGCATCACCTGTCTTCCTCCGCCTTTTATATCCAAGACTTGCACAAAATCCTGGATCACTGGATTCGCTTTCAGCAACAAGAAATCACATGCGTTTTTTGTATGCGTTTTCAATGCGGTTATTTTGCAAACATGCGTTTTTTCATGCTATGAATTCCTTATAACATTCTATATATTCTGTAAAAGTCCAATTTGTGATTACGAATTGCATATATGAATTATTGTCATTTTTCTGAATCTACAACATAAAATCATGCAACAATGTCATTTTTCTAAAACTCCAGCATAAAATGATGCAGATAAATTATATTCCACCATACTTTAACACTATATGTGCCATTGATTGGCCTGTTGATCATTAGAGTCTCCATTCTTATGTGGTTTACCAATACAAATCTAAAATAATAAATAACAATATAAACTATCAATAAAAGACATTACTTTTACTGCACAACATCATCAACATAAATGTAAAATAGTGGTGCCGATATATGCCTCTGATAATACAATTTAAAAATGATTGAGATACTTAAAATTATAAATTTTATAAAATAAGTGAAAATAGGATGGTTGAGAGAAAAACTTAAAATGCACATTCTGGTTTGGTTCGAGCTGTACAGATATTGAGGTTCGGACTGTATAGAATTGACTCGTGGTGTATAAGACTGGGGGCCCACATCCGAGTCCACGACTCAGTGTCGATAAACGGCCTGACTGAGTCGCAAGAGTCGGAATGGGGGCACCCAGTCTACAAGAACCCAAAAATTTCCAGTTCGGCATTCAGGCCCACTGGCAACATACATCCAAACTGATATATATGTCTGGATTCTGTCCTGGACATCTGTTTGATGTAGTTTCCGCCCCACCAGTGTCTGTCTACCTTTTCCAGGGCCGTGAATATCAGGCCGGAGGGATCTTTATTATGTATGTCTTTATAGTGTTTAGATAGACAGTGTTTGTCATATCCCTTCCTTATATTGGCTATGTGTTCAGCCAGCCTGGTTTTCATAGGACGTTTGGTTCTACCTATGTACTGTCTCCTACAAGGGCACTGAATCAGGTAGACGACTCCTGACGTATTGCAAGTTAGACAATCCTTAATCTCCCATAAATAATTATTTTGTGTTGAGGAGATGGTGGTAGTCTTTCTAGATGTGGGATTGACCTTACATGCCATGCATTTCCCACATTTAAAAAAACCTTTTAAATTCATCCAGGTGCCCAAGATTGTATTCTCCTTTTTCATTATTTTAGATGTTTTAATCGATGGGGCTATTTTTAAATCTAGATTAGGTGCCTTAGTAAATATTAATGCCGGAGTAGTTGGTAATAGATGGCCTATCTTTTTATCACTTAAGATATGATTCCAGTGGGTTTTGATGATTTTCTGTAGCCGTTTATGACTGTTATTAAATGGAAGGATGATTTTGTTATTAATAGCCTCACTGTCTTGTATTGTTTCAGTCCTACCTGTCTTATTTGTGAAGAAGGTACTTCTATCTAATTTTCTGTTTTTTTCTAATGCTATATTAATCACCTTTTCGGGATATTGTCTCTCCATAAATTGATCTCATTTTGACCTCTTCCTCCTCAAAATCTTCATCTTGTGTGCAGTTTCTTTTTATTCAGCGAAACTGGCCGTATGGGACATTTATCAGCCAAGTCGGCAAGTGGCAGCTAGAGAACTGTATAAAACTATTTTTTGAGGTAGGCTTCGAGAATGTATTGCATATATACCTTTGTTCTACTGGTTTTATTTTTAAATCCAGGAATTCTGTCTCCTCTGCAATATTTACAGTAAATCTCAAATTCAACTGGTTTTGGTTAATTTCTTCCAGGAATAAATCCAGTTCCTCTCTGCTTTTATTCCAGATAAAGATGACATCATCTATAAATCTCCGCCATAGGACCAGATCCACCGCCTGGGCTCAATGATGTTATGTTCCCATTCTGCCAAAAACAAATTGGCATAGCTGGGGGCGAATCTGGTTCCCATGGCGGTCCCGCACTTCTGCAGGTAGAAGTTGCCCTCGAAATAAAAATAATTGTGGGTCAAAATATAGTTTATACCCTCTAGGATAAATTCAATACATGCTTCATCCATTATCCCATCTCTTCTTAATTGTTCCCCTACTGCTAATATGCCTTGTTGATGGTCAATCACTGTGTACAGTGATTGAACATCAAGAGTGCCCATAATCCACCCTGACTCAGTTCGCATTTCTTCCAGTATTTTAATGATGTGGGTTGTGTCTTTGATGTAGGAGGCTGTTTTCTTCACTACCGGTTGTATCTGTACATCTATATATTTAGACAAATTAGATAATATTGAGCCAATACCCGAAACTATCGGTCGACCCGGTGGTTTGTCCAGGCTTTTATGCACTTTGGGGAGACAGTAGAAGACTGGTAGTCTCCTCTGTGTCCCCAAGATGAAGTCATGTTCTTGTTTAGTAATTATTGAAAGTTCAAAACCTTTCATACATAAGAGCTTCAGGTCTTGCTCAAAGCCATCTAGTGGATCGTTTTTTAACTGCATATATGTCTCGGTATCTGTTAATTGACGTAGGCATTCTTCATTATAGTCTGATGTATTCAAAACGACCACTGCTCCCCCTTTATCTGCGGGTCGTATAGTGATGGCTTCATTTTTTTGTAACTGTCTAATAGCATGATGTTCTTGTCTCGTCAGATTATCCTGGCATGTAGATCCTAATTTTAATTTACGTATATCCTCTTCCACATTTCTTTGGAAGGTAGCCATTTCTGCACTGATTTCATTCCTAGGGAAGAATGTTGATTTATTTTTCAATGTGGGTTTGCCCGAGTCTGTAGGTATATTCCTCATTATTGGATTTTTTAGGAAGTGTTTTTTTAAACATATATTTCTTATGTATTTTTGGATCCCTATATATGCAGAAAATCTATCAATTTTTTCGGTGGGCGCAAATTTCAGACCTTTTTCTAATAGTTTGATTTGTGGCTTAGTGAGATTAATTGAACTTAAATTAATTATTGTGGTGTCTTTATTTGTCAGTGTCTCCTGTGTTGTCTTGTTCTTTCTAGAACTTCTTCTGTTTTTTTTCGTGCCTCTGTATAATCTTGGTGATAATTTTTCCGGGAGTCCCTCTGATTCCTTGAGGGATATGTGGTGTGATCTCTGCCCTGGGAATTGTGATATTGGTGATTCTCTGAAGTTTGTGATATTCACGGCCCTGGAAAAGGTAGACAGACACTGGTGGGGCGGAAACTACATCAAACAGATGTCCAGGACAGAATCCAGACATATATATCAGTTTGGATCTATGTTGCCAGTGGGCCTGAATGCCGAACTGGAAATTTTTGGGTTCTTGTAGACTGGGTGCCCCCATTCCGACTCTTTATCGACACTGAGTCGTGGACTCGGATGTGGGCCCCCAGTCTTATACACCACGAGTCAATTCTATACAGTCCGAACCTCAATATCTGTACAGCTCGAACCAAACCAGAATGTGCATTTTAAGTTTTTCTCTCAACCATCCTATTTTCACTTATTTTATAAAATTTATAATTTTAAGTATCTCAATCATTTTTAAATTGTATTATCAGAGGCATATATCGGCACCACTATTTTACATTTATGTTGATGCTGTTGTGCAGTAAAAGTAATGTCTTTTATTGATAGTTTATATTGTTATTTATTATTTTAGATTTGTATTGATAAACCACATAAGAATGGAGACTCTAATGATCAACAGGCCAATCAATGGCACATATAGTGTTAAAGTATGGTGGAATATAATTTATCTGCATCATTTTATGCTGGAGTTTTAGAAAAATGACATTGTTGCATGATTTTATGTTGTAGATTCAGAAAAATGACAATAATTCATATATGCAATTCGTAATCACAAATTGGACTTTTACAGGATATATAGAATGTTATAAGGAATTCATAGCATGAAAAAACGCATGTTTGCAAAATAACCGCATTGAAAACGCATACAAAAAACGCATGTGATTTCTTGTTGCTGAAAGCGAATCCAGTGATCCAGGATTTTGTGCAAGTCTTGGATATAAAAGGCGGAGGAAGACAGGTGATGCTGTACCACTGACGAAGGGAAAGAGTTCCCGAAACGCGTCTGGACTGCATACCTGTGATAGAAGCACCTCCGCACCTTATGCATGGCCATGCAAATAATATTATAACGGAAGAATTCGGATTTCCAGGACGCAGAGCATAGAATTTGCCAAGTACTGCTCTTCATTGTCCGGACACAGACCACTTCCGAAATCCCGCGAGATTCGGGATCAGCAAATCACAGGAGCTACAAGCGAGACGCCGGAATTGTTCCACGCCGCTTATCCACCGCTCACGTCCATAGAGGCGCCTACGAGATACATTGCATCTGTGAACCGTATGTGATGGGCATACCATCTGAATGTGTACGGTAACCCTACTGTATCACCTGCATCTAAGGACATTGAGGCACGCATTCTCATATGAGCAGGAACTGCTTGGCTCACCTGCCTAATCGCCATATTAACATTGGACTAGCGCACATGAGCCTGCAAATCCACTAACTATTCAAGTGTGCGCACTGGACAGTGAAGCGCAACATCATTAACAATTCCCTTGATTCAGTTACATATATACTTCAGCCTTTCGGATTACAAGAGACTGATATTATATAACCATCCCTACCTGTGGTATTCAATATTATGTATTTTATCTTTAGATTTTAGATTTTATGGTATAAATATACACGTGTCATATTATTGTGATTTAATTTAATTTTATTCTAACTGCCACTTTGGTCCAAGTGTTGAGTGCTCGCCCTAACTTTGATTTTAGCCACATTTATTACTAGAGGAGGGGTGTTCCTCTATATTGGGCTAGAAGAACCTAATCCAGAACCCCGCCTGAGGTGAGCCACCATTTTGAGTCTATAGATTATGCATTTTTGTACTTCCTGCCTTTTATGCAAATTAACATAAAAGAGTCATATCTTACTTGTGTGACTAGATATTTTCAAGCTGTGACTCATCTCAGGTTAATTTGCATATGTATCAAATCTTTTTTTTTTTATACATTGCGGATGTGCTAGCGGCCATCTAGCAACCCATGTCCTCAGCTCTATACATCAAATCCAGATGACAGGTTCCCTTTAAGTAACTTAAGCAGAGAGGAATAATGACTTCAGATGGAAAAAAATTACGAATATTCTAAAAAACAAATATATAGCACTAAATTCTATAGTGCTATATATTCGTTTTTGACCCACGCCTGTATTGATCGCGTAATATTCTCATATTACGTGATCATTACCTTGCCGATTTTTCGAGTAAAAAAAATTTAGAATATAACGAATATTCGAATTTGCGAATATTTGACAAATATTCTACAAAATATTTGCAAAACATTGCAAATTCGAATATGACCCCTGCCGCTCATCACTAACTGTGAAAAGGAGGTGTGGACTACAAAAAGGGGTGTATATCCATAACCTGAAAAAATTTGGCACCATACTGTCACGGACGTTTCCGCAACAGCTGGCAGGAGATCGGTGAGACTGGCAACACGTGGTTTGATCTGATATGTTTTCCATTTGGATCAAATGACGTCTGTGTTGTTTCTGGTGCTTGCCACAACTTCTTTCCCCAGGTGTGGCTATTAGGGTCATTTAACCTTCTCAATTTATTGTTGTTTCTCCCACTATGCTATGCAGTTTATAGCTTCAGTTGCTGCCATAGCCACTTTAAGTTAAGTGTTTTCTTTCTCTTTTGTAGTTTGTTTGGGTTATTTTGTGTGTTGCATTTCCCTGTCATTTGTATTAAGGCCTGAGGGAGACTCCTGTTCGTCCTTCCTTTTGGAGGAACAGGTTGTCTCAGTCCTGACATTAGTACCAGGGTCCTATAGGGTGAGTTAGGACATTAGGTATTCCTGTGTATGAACTCACCTATCTCTGGGGTCTGTTCATACTGGTAGTTAGTCAGGACTTTGATTAGGGTTTTACTAGGAGGTGTCCATCTCCTTTCCTTAGTTTCAAGGCCTTATTCCCTCACCCCTTTCCCTCCATTGTTTGGTGTGGTGTTTCCCTCCCACACCCGAACGTGACACATACTCACAGACTCCCCGGATGGTCATTGATAAAAAAGTATAATTTCAAGTGATCACCATCTTAAAGACCTTATCCATAGAGATGTCCCGAACTATTCGCCGGCGAGCATCGCTTGTTTGCGTTCGCCGCGGCGGGCGAACATATGCGATGTTCGGTCCGCCCCCTATTTGTCATCATTGAGCAAACTTTGACCCTGTGCTTCACAGTCAGCAGACACATTCCAGCCAATCAGCAGCATACCCTTCCTCCCAGACCCTCCCACCTCCTAGCAAAAAGCAAGGACAGCATCCATCTTAGATTAATTCGGAAGCTGCAGTCTTAGTGAGAGGAGGGACAGTGCAGCTGCTGCTGATTTAATAGGGAAATCGATAGCTAGTACAGTGTATTCAGTGTCTACTCCAGTCCTGAAAGACTCATCTGATCTGCTGTAAGGACAGCGTCCTGACAGCACCCCAAAAAGCCCTTTTTAGGGTTAGTACATCAGTCTGCTTTTTTTTTTTTCTTCCTCTGTAATCTAATTGCAGTTACCTGCCAGCGTGTGTGTCAGACCCACAGCGTATACTGTGCCCACTTGCCCAGTGCCACCACTCATATCTGGTGTCACAGTAGCTTGCATTTAAAAAAAACAAAAACTTTTCACTGCAATATAATTGCAGTTGCCTGCAAGCGTGTGTGTCAGGCCTACAGCGTGTACTGTGCCAACTACTGCCAGTGCACAGTGCCAGCACTCATATCTGGTGTCACAGTAGATTACATTAAAAAAAAAAAAAAAACTTTTATTACTGTAATATAATTGCAGTTAGTTGCCTGCAAGCATGTGTGTCAGGCCTACAGCTTGTACTGTGCCAACTACTGCCAGTGCCCAGTTGCGCCACTCATATCTGGTGTCACAGTAGCTTGCACGCATAGTACAACTAATCGGAAAAAAAATAACAGGCAGAGGCAGGCCACCCCGCAGGGGCCGTCGTGGTCGTGGTGCTGTGACTTCCTTTGGCCTTAGAATAATGCCCAGTGTTCAGAGGCCACGTACCCTGAACTCAAAAAGTTCTGAGGACATAGTTGACTGGCTAACACAGGACACACAATCTTCTACAGCTTCCGCTCGGAACCTTGACGCACCATCCTCCTCCAGCTCAGCTTCGGGCACCTCTCAAGTTACCACTCGCCTGCCTGCCGCCACCACCAACACTAGCACCACATCAGTTGGAAGAAATGAGTGATGCGCAACCATTATTGCCAGAGGATGTAGATAACAGGGATATGTCTCAGTCAGACAGCATTACACACATGGACGTACGGTGTGATGATGATGATGTTGTACCCGCTGCTGCTTCCTTTACTGAGTTGTCAGATACAAGTGAAGCGGTTGATGATGACAATGTGTCCGTGGGTGCCCGCTCGAAGAGAAGAAGAACAGGGGGAAAGTTCAGATGGGGAGACAGAGAGGAGGAGGAGACGAGTTGGAAGCAGGGGGAGGTCGTCGCAAGTAGCTAGTGGCACAGTCAGACAGCATGTATCGGCACCCGGGGTCAGCCAGACAGCACGCCAATCAACGCATGCTGTTGCCACCACCAGAATGCCGTCATTTCAAAGCTCAGCAGTGTGGCATTTTTTTTGTGTGTCTGCCTCTGATAACAGCGATGCCATTTGCAACCTGTGCCAAAAGAAACTGAGTCGTGGGAAGTCCAACACCCACCTAGGTACAACTGCTTTGCGAAGGCACATGATCTCAAATCACAAACGCCTATGGGATCAACACATGATGAGTACAAGCAGCACACAAACTCAAAGCCACCATCCTCCTCCTGGTCCAGCATCTTCAGCCACGTCAACCACTGCTGTCCTCCTTGCCCCCTCTCAAACATCCGCCACTCCGCCTCTAACCTTCAGCAGTTCCTGCTCATCTGCCTGTGGGTCAGGTGTCTGTCAAGGAAATGTTTGAGCGTAAGAAGCCAATGTCACAGAGTCACCCCCTTGCCCGGCATCTGACAGCTGGCTTGTCGGAACTCTTAGCCCGCCAGCTTTTACCATACAAGCTGGTGGTGTCTGAGGCCTTCAAAAAATTTGTAGGTATTGTGACACCCAGGGCTTTTTTTCTCAGAGAAAAGGTGGTGGAACTCACCCCCCTCCCCTGGCCACTCCCCTCCCCCACCCCATAACAGTGCCATCCACAGCCCCCCCCACCCCATAACAGTGCCATCCACAGCCCCCCCCACCCCATAAGTCATCCACAGACCCCCCACCCCATAACAGTGCCATCCACAGACCCCCCCACCCCATAACAGTGCCATCCACAGACTCCCCCACCCCATAACAGTGCCATCCACAAACCCCCCCACCCCATAACAGTGCCATCCACAGACCCCCCATTGCCGCTCCAGTAGAGACGTATAAAATGTGTAATTAAATGAATGATTCCTGCTGCCCCCTCTGTAGTATAACTTTCAATATATTGTACTCACAGGGCTACTGTTATCTTAATGCAGGCCGGCCGGGCAGACGAGCGGCAGCGGCACTGACTGACGTCACCTGCCTGCGCCGCCTGCTTCATTCATAAAGAAGGCCGGGCAGGCACGTGACGTCAGTCAGTGACGCTGCCGCTCGTCTGCCCGGCCGGCCTGCATTAAGATAACAGTAGCCCTGTGAGTACAATATATTGAAAGTTATACTACAGAGGGGGCAGCAGGAATCATTATTCATTTAATTGCACATTTTATAAGTCTCTACTGGAGCTGCGGGGCGGGAGCACAGTGAATGCACCGGCCCCCAGCTCCTCCTCCCAGTCCCTCCCCGCTGATACATCGCAGCCTGCAATGTCAAAAGGTGGCGGAACGCCGTTCCGGTGCGTTCCGCCAGAAAAAAAGCCCTGGTGACACCGCAGTGGAAGGTACCCGGCCGAAATTTCTTTTCACAAAAGGCAATCCCCAACCTGTACTCTATTGTGGAAAAGGAAGTCATGGCATGTCTGGCACACAGTGTTGGGGCAAGGGTCCATCTGACCACTGATACCTGGTCTGCAAAGCACGGTCAGGGCAGGTATATCACGTACACTGCGCATTGGGTAAACCTGCTGACGGCTGCCAAGCATGGAATGCGTGGCTCTGCAGAGGAGTTGGTGACACCGCCACGACTTGCAGGCAGGCCTGCTGCCACCTGTCACGGCTGAGGATGGGGAAAACCCTCAGCAGTGCAATGCCAGAATATGGAAGGTCGCTACTTGGCCGGTACCACAGAATTAGGGAGCAGGTCACCTCCTAGAGCTTCCCTAATCTGACCCTGACTCCTAGCTGCATGAGCCGCCCTTGAAGGTAGGAGGGCTCATGCTCAGGAACCTTGGATCCCTTCTGACCCTCCGTCGATCCCTGAACTAGGAGCTGGGTAGACAGCCCGTTCCTCCTGGACACGGAGGAACAGGAGTCTAAAGTGGCCAAGCAACAAGGGGAACAGAAACAGCTAATGGAAATGGCAGGTAAATGTAACTAGTAACACCACCTACCTGCCACAGACACACAGCCTGGAACACATGTACAGGTGCTGCTGTCCACAACAATATTACTGGACACAGCACACACCACACATCACACAGGAACCCAGGAAAGCATAGCTGCAATAAACAGAAAGACCATATCCACATCATCTAACATCAGACATAATGTTTTATGACCACAAGGGTGGCTCTCACTGGCAGATGGTATAAACCAGGAGGATGACATCAGCTAACCATGGCTGAAGTACCCCTCAGAGTCTGGCATCCAGCAGGAGCTAAATAGCCCCAAGTGGTCACACCCACACACACACCCAGTGTTCACACACACTAAGAAGGGAGTTAACCCTTCCAACACCAGGCAAGGGAAAAAGCCATTTAAAGGGGAAGTGTACATTAAACAATTACACTGCAGCTGTTACGCAGGCAACGACATGCGTGGCAACCATGTCCTGGAAGTCAGTCAGAAGACCGAGACACTGCCACCACATGTACACAATACCAAACGTTGCCACGGGCAGCCACAGTGAAGGGAAGTGTCAGAGTGCACACCTACATAAACCTCGTGCACACCAGACATACAAAGTGCATACATACACACACACCCAACCAGGTGTAACCGCATGCACTTGACAGCAAGCTGCCTAGCAACAGCTCAGGCTGCTATACTGCCAAGTACCAATCATGTTGCCAGCGGCAACCACATGTGAGGCAACATATTAACCGCACTCACCAGTGGTTGAACAATAAACCCAAACCGCAGGCAACCGCATGCGGATCCAGAGTCACGACCATGACCATGGTCGTGACACCACCTCCTCTACTCCTCCTACTCCATCCTCTTCGCTAACCTCCTCAGCTGAGTCCTCTTCTGCTGCTGCGTCTTGCTCCACATCAACTGCACCCCCCTAGCTCCTCAGGGGCTATTCCACATCCCGGATACGACAGTGTCACGCCGTCTTGGGGTTGACGTGCCTGAAAGCAGAGATTCACACCGGACCAGCACTCCTGTCTGCCCTGAACGCACAGGTGGATCAGTGGCTGACTCCGCACCAACTGGAGATCGGCAAAGTGGTGTGTGACAACGGAAGCAATTTGTTGGCGGCATTAAATTTGGGCAAGTTGACACATGTGCCGTGCATGGCACATGTGTTGAATCTGATCGTACAACACTTTGTGCATAAGTACCCAGGCTTACAGGACGTCCTCCAGCAGGCTAGGAAGGTGTGTGGCCATTTCAGGCATTCCTACACGGCCATGGCGCACTTTTCAGATATTCAGCGGCGAAACAACGTGCCAGTGAGGCGCTTGATTTGCGACAGCCCGACACGTTGGAATTCAACACTCCTAATGTTCGACCGCCTGCTCCAACAAGAAAAAGCCGTCAACAAGTATTTGTATGACCGGGGTGCTAAGACAGCATCTGCGGAGCTGGGTATCTTTTTGCCACGTTACTGGACGCTCATGCGCAATGCCTGTAGGCTCATGCGTCTTTTTGAGGAGGTGACAAACCTAGTCAGTCGCACCAAAGGCACCATCAGCGACATCATCCCATTTGTTTTCTTCCTGGAGCATGCCCTGCGAAGAGTGCTGGATCAGGCCGTAGATGAGCGTGAAGAGGAAGAGGAAGAGTTGTGGTCAAGCATCGCTTGCTGGACCTGCGGCAATGCTGGAAGAGGAGTCTGAGGAAGAGGAGTCAGAGGAGGAATGTGGCTTTGAGGAGGAGGAAGACCAACCACAGCAGGCATCCCAGGGTGCTCATTGTCACCTATCTGGTACCCGTGGTGTTGTACGTGGCTATGGGTAAGAACAGACCTTCAATGACATCAGTGAGGACGATGAACGGGACATGAGTAGCTCGGCATCCAACCTTGTGCAAATGGGGTCTTTCTGTCATGCCTGTTGAGGGACCCTCGTATAAAAAGGCTGAAGGAGAACGACCTGTACTGGGTGGCCACGCTATTAGACCCCCGATATAAGCAGAAAGTGACTGAAATGTTACTGAATTACCGGAAGTCGGAAAGGATGCAGCAGTTCCAAAATAAATTAAAAAGTATGCTTTACACAGTGTATAAGGGTGATGTCACAGCACAACGGGAATCTGACAGGGGAAGAGGTGAAAGTAATCCTCCTCCTACCACGACCATGCCGGCAAGGACAGGACGCTTTACAGACGTGTTGTTGATGGAGGACATGCGGAGCTTTTTAAGTCCTACGTATCGCCACAGCCCTTCGGGGTCCACCCTCAGAGAACGACTCGACCGACAGGTAGCAGACTACCTCGCCTTAACTGCAGATATCGACACTCTGAGGAGCGATGAACCCCTTGACTACTGGGTGTGCAGGCTTGACCTGTGGCCTGAGCTATCCCAATTTGCGATAGAACTTCTGGCCTGCCCCGCTTCAAGTGTCCTGTCAGAAAGGACCTTCAGCGCAGCAGGAGGTATTATCACTGAGAAGAGAAGTCGCCTAGGTCAAAAAAGTCTAGATTACCTCACCTTTATTAAGATGAATGAGGCATGGATCCCGAAGGGACTGACAGTGGGCGAAACATTTGACTAAAAAAGGCCTGATGAGATGAGCTGCCTTTGGCTAAAAATGTTCCACATGCTTCTGTATTTTATCTCTGCATGCCGGATGACTTGTGTGACTTCTCCCCCACCAACTAGGGTTCAAGCCGCAATGTTTTAGTACACTTTCTGCCTGGAAAACATCAATTTTTCCGTCCGCTGCTACAGCAGCGGCTGCAACAATACCTCATTTTTCAGGCATGTGTACATGCCTAATTTTTCTGGCCTCTGGTGCTGCACTGTGGCTGCAAAAACAAAACAAAAAAAAAGGCACATACATGTGTCAATTCCCCTTCGTGATCGTTACCTTGTTGTGGTGAAGGGGCTTGCGTATCACAATGAAGCGATAACCTCTATGAGTGTGTTGGCAATGGCAATGTTGGCACACCCCAGATGAGATAAGGTCGTTGTGAACAGACCAAAAGCGATCGGCTGGATAATTTTGCATAGAAAAAACATTAATTTTCTTTGTGATCATCTAAGGTGAAGCCTACTAGGCCAACAATGGGCCCACACTGCAGAATCATTGTTCTCTGGGTCACTTAACTGTCACTGAACTACCTAAGCACGACCATAGGCTTTGAAAAACCGCCATCGCCTGCAATCTGCCAAACGTGTGCACGAGCACAGTCATCACTACATCAAGATTGACGCATAGAGGAATAAAATTTATGTCATGAGTGTGTCAACTATTGACAACTCTTTGCGGTTGTCTAAACTCTATTCCATACACATCCCCTGATAGCGGACGTAACGGGGATTAAACTGATAGGAATAGTACTACTTAACATACCATTCATATCTGGTAGCACAGTAAATTGCACGGCGCATGCGCAGTGCCCCAAATTGGAAGTAAGAGGACCGACCAAGCATCTTTTTCCATCTCCCGGTTCCTAAAATCTATTCCATACACCGGCCCCTGATAGGAATAGTACTACTTAACATACCACTCATATTGGGATTGCATAGTACATTGCACAGCGCACACGCAGTGCCCCAAATTGCAAGTAAGAGGACCGACCAAGCATCTTTTTCCATCTCCCGGTTCCTAAAATCTATTCCATACACCACACCGGCCCCTGATAGGGGACAAAACAGAGATTAAACTGGTAAGAACAGATTTTTTTTAATAAAAGAAAAAAAGAGGACAGCCTCTGCGGAGCTGGGTATTTTTTGGCCGCGTTATTGAACGCTCATGCACAATGGCTGTAGGCTCATGCGTCCTTTTGCGGAGGTGACAAACCTGGTCAGTCAAACCCAGAGCAACATCATCGACCTCATCCCATATGCGTTTTTTCTGGAGCGTGCCCTGTGAAGAGTGCTGAATCAGGCCGTAGATGAGCATGAAGAGGAAGAGTTGTGGTCACCATCACCACCAGAAGCAACATTGTCGTCGTCGATTGCTGGACCTGCGGCAACGCAGAGAGAGGAGTCTGAAGAAGAGGAGTCAGAGGAGGAAGGTGGCTTTTAGGAGGTGGAAGACCAACCACAGCAGGAGTCCCAGGGGGCTTGTTGTACCCTTTCGGGGACCCTTGGTGTTGTACATGGCTGGGTGGAGGAAGAGACCTTCAATGACGTCAGTGAGGACAAGGAACGGGACATGGCTAGCTTGGTATCCAACCTTGTGCAAATGGGGAGTTTGCGGTTGTGCAAATGGACTGTTTGCGGTTGTTTGCGGTGCGTTAAACGGGGAGTTTGGTCTGTCACTGTGAAGCGGGCATAACCCTTACACTACCTGATAGATACAACATCATGCCTGATGTTTTAAAGCACGTTATACCAAACAATTTAGGAATGTTAGGTGATTTATGCCCTTTATGGATTAAAACCCGACTCTGTGTTAACTACGTAATTCTCCATGGGAGTTTTGCCATGGATCCCCCTCCGGCATGCCACAGTCCAGGTGTTAGTCCCCTTGAAACAACTTTTCATTCACTATTGTGGCCAGAAAGAGTCCCTGTGGGTTTTAAAATTCGCCTGCCTATTGAAGTCTATGGCGGTTCGCCCGTTCGCGAACATTTGCGGAAATTCGCGTTTGCCGTTCGCGAACAGAAAATTTTATGTTCGCGACATCTCTACTTATTCATAGCGGCAGACTGGGAACTGAAAGCGGTCCTGGATAAACCTAAAAGTAGAACAATGTTATAAGTGGGTCCAAACTGAAAAAAGGTGGGACAATACAAGTAGGCAGGGAAAATAGAAGTTGGCCAGCAATAATGTAGTGCAGCACAAAATACTGCCCCAGCAAAACCAAATACCACTTTGAAGCACAAAATACTGCCACCCACACTGCAGTAGTCAACTGTATCACCATCCTGAGGACTTGAATTCACCTGTGGCCACTGGCCAAATTCATAAGTACCTGATACTCCTAGCATTAGTTAATGCTGAGAGCATCAGATCGTTATGTAAGTGGATGGCGGTGCAAGAAAGACTTGGGCAGCCCTCTGTAGAGTCTATGGCCAGTCCGCCCCTGTTTGTCCACCTATATTTTCCTGGGTGACAACCCATTAAAAATACCACCACTATGGGGTAGTTTGCTGTTCCTGTGAAAAGACATCACACAGTGCTATCGAGCCAAGATAAATAGCTACTAGACATTCAGATGGAACCACAACTTACCTTGTGCCACTACCAGAAGATTCTGAACCTGCTTGTAGACAACACAGGTGACCTTCAAGTGAATTCAAAAAAGGTATGTACATAAAAACCCCTCATAGGAGCTGGGTAACAGTCATGCTCAAACACATTTTCCAACATAACCTGAACAATTTTTTTGCCTTGGAAAATTATTTGCAGAGTCAAAATAATGTGCCTTTGCTTTGCATTTTTGCAAAGCAAACCTTCTCTTTATCACAATGTTATGGTTGCCTTTTAAAAATGCCTTCACGTCTATACACTGTTCATTTGCTTTTTGTAATTTGTATGTGAACGTTTTGTGGGTGTCACAGAAGTCAACCTAAGTTGTGGATGGACAAAACATTGTTATCATGGTTTTTGCTTCTTGCTGTTTACTCAGTTGGCAACGTCCACCCAATGATGAATGAATGGAGCTGGATACAGTCATTATTAAAGGGAACCTGTCACCAGGTTTATGGTGTCCTAACTAAGGAATAAACATAAATAAGTGATTGATTCTCTTAGCACAATGCTGGGTCACTTTCTTTAATTGACCCAGTCAATCTGCCAACATCTTGTATTGAAAAGCTCCAGCTGATAATGATGAGTCCTGAATATTCATGAGCTCCTGACTCTCCCCGCCCACCTGCTGCTGAGTGACAGTTATTTTCCATATGAATCAGCAGCAGGTGGGCAGGGGAGTGGCTATAGCTCTGAATTAAATATACGCTGGACTCAATGACATCACGCCGGACTCCAATCAGCTCATTAGCATGTGGCATGCGGCATCTTTGTGTGTATATTATGAGATAACCATCTGTCACACCAGTAAGTAAATACATCTAAGGCACTTTTTAGTAGTTAATGATTGTATATAATTAGTTAGATTATAATCAAATATCCACATGACAGGTTCCCTTTAAAGAAGGGACACCATTGCGCAATTGTAGACCTACTATCTTCTAAAGACTTATTTCCTTTACAGATTCCTGGGCAGTTCATAATAACTGCAGCTTGGGGTATGAACTAGCAGCTGTGGAGCTGCTCATATGAAGACTCCCATTAATCTTTGAAATAGGTTTACTTGTGGGATGAGCAATTTTTCTGTAGGTAAGGGTGGCATTTTCAGCATTTTTCCCAATCAGTAGGCCTCATGCAACAAAACTGCCATGGTTGCCCATGTGAACCAATAAAAGTTCATCATTCACTTCTATGTATACAATCAGGAAATAAAAGCTGAACTCTGGCCCTGCTGTATATCTTCTTAAAAACAGCATTCCAAGGATCCATGCAAAAGTAATTTTGTTTACTTAAGCCATAAGTGTACCAATCTATAGAAAGGGCTAAATGCCAAAAGGAACCAGAGTGCATCACTATAGCTTAAAAATAATGGTAAATCTGGGAGGCTGCATTGGCCGTGTCCCTCCCATCCATGCCTCAACCACTTTATTTTTTTTAGCAGCAAGCATGATGTAAAGAAGTGTAAATTCCCAAATTTTTATGCAAAAGGTACTTGTGGCAGAAAGTTTGAAGCTTTGATAAATTCCCTTATTTGTCATGAAATGCTAATTTTTACTCAGAAGTACAACTTCCACTGGCCATGCATGAGTCTCTCATCATGGTGAAAAACATCAGAGATACAGGTTTTTATTTTTATTTTGGTAGCACGTTTAAAGGATTTTAACCCTGTACAACTGATGTTGGTGGACTCACACAGCACCAATGGAAGCTGTCCTTTTTCTGTTGAAATGCACCCTCACAAGGCATTTCAATGTCTCCTGTAAGGCTAGTTTCACACTAGCGTTAGGAGATCCGGCAGGCTGTTCCAGCAGGGAACAGCCTACCAGAGCTCTCTGGATCCGGCATTGCCAGGTGCTACCTGAACGCCAGATCTCTTAACTCTAGAGTGAAACTAGCCTAATAATCACTGCTCCTGAAAATATGGCTAAAAGCTTGATATCCCCCACCTAGTGGTCAGTTGAACAGACACATTGTACTAGGGATGGAGAACATGGAACAACTTAGTAATCACACTTGTTATGTGGGAAGTATTACTATTTTTACTACTATTATTATTATTAACCACTTGTTGACTGCCAGATGACATTAACGGTGACAACTGGACTCCCCATTTATTACAATCCCTACCTTCCTTTTGACTGTATGCATGGCGCTCAATGAGGAGGCTGTGAATACAGTCAGGTCCTTAAATATTGGGACATGGACACAATTCTAACATTTTTGTCTCTATACACCACCACAATGGATTTGAAATGAAACGGACAAGATGTGCTTTAACTGCAGACTGTCAGCTTTAATTTGAGGGTATTTACATCCAAATCAGGAGAACAGTGTAGGAATTACAACAGTTTGCATATGTGCCTCCCACTTGTTAAGGGACCAAAAGTAATGGGACAGAATAATCATCATAAATCAAACTTTCACTTTTTAATACTTGGTTGCAAATCCTTTGCAGTCAATTACAGCCTGAAGTCTGGAACGCATAGACATCACCAGATGCTGGGTTTCATCACTGGTGATGCTCTGCCAGGCCTCTACTGCAACTGTCTTCAGTTCCTGCTTGTTCTTGGGGCATTTTCCGTTCAGTTTTGTCTCCAGCAAGTGAAATGCATGCTCAATCGGATTCAGGTCAGGTGATTTACTTGGCCATTGCATAACATTCCACTTCTTTCCCTTAAAAAACTCTTTGGTTGCTTTTGCAGTATGCTTTGGGTCATTGTCCATCTGCACTGTGTAGTGCCGTCCAATGAATTCTGAATCATTTTGCTGAATATGAGCAGATAATATTGCCCCAAACACTTCAGAATTAATCCTGCTGCTTTTGTCAGCATTCACATCATTAATAAATACAAGAGAACCAGTTCCATTGGCAGCCATACATGCCCACGCCATGACACTACCACCACCGTGCTTCACTGATGAGGTGGTATGCTTAGGATCATGAGCAGTTCATTTCCTTCTCCATACTGTTCTCTTTCCATCACTCTGGTACAAGTTGATCTTGGTCTCATCTGTCCATAGGATGTTGTTCCAGAACTGTGAAGGCTTTTTTATATGTCATTTGGCAAACTCTAATCTGGCCTTCCTGTTTTTGAGGCTCACCAATGGTTTCCATCCTGTGGTGAACCCTCTGTATTCACTCTGGTGAAGTCTTCTCTTGACTTTGACACACATACACCTACCTCCTGGAAAGTGTTCTTGATGTGGCCAACTGTTGTGAAGGGTGTTTTCTTCACCAGGGAAAGAATTCTTCGGTCATCCACCACAGTTGTTTTCCGTGGTCTTCCGGGTCTTTTGGTGTTGCTGAGGTCACCGGTGTGTTCCTTCTTTTTAAGAATGTTCCAAACTGTTGTTTTGGCCACGCCTAATGTTTTTGCTATTTCTCTGATGGGTTTGTTGTGTTTTTTCAGCCTAATGATGGCTTATTTCACTGATAGTGACAGCTCTTTGGATCTCATCTCAGAGTTCACAGCAACAGATTCCAAATGCAAATAGCACACTTGAAATGAACTCTGGACCTTTTATCTGCTCATTGTAATTGGGATAATGAGGGAATAACACACACCTGGCCATGGAACAGCTGAGAAGCCAATTGTCCCATTACTTTTGGTCCCTTAACAAGTGAGAGGCACATATGCAAACTGTTGTAAATTCCTACACCGTTTCCCTGATTTGGATGTAAATACCCTTAAATTAAAGCTGACAGTCTGCAGTTAAAGCACGTCTTGTTCGTTTCATTTCAAATCCATTGTGGTGGTGTATAGAGCCAAAAATGTTAGAATTGTGTCTATGTCCCAATATTTATGGACCTGGCTGTATATGTCTGAAACACAATAAATGTGGTTCAAGGTATAGTACTTGCGTCAGATTTCTGATGCTAATTAAATGTTATTTTATTACATAACTCTGGCGGATCCAACGCTTTCTAAAATGCAGGTCTGAATAAATCACCCCCCAGATATCTGAGAAGATCTAGATCTCACAGGGCCAAGCACTGGACTCAGACAGCAAGACATTGCAAAAGCATCCCTCATACTTTGAGATGGATTGACCACCTGTTTTCCAGTTCTGCACCCCTCAGAAAAGGAATTGCAGAAGGACTTAAAAAGAACCTTAGTACATGCCTGTGGTACTGCTGAAAGACTGCAAAGTGTGTTTAGAGAGAGTGAGTACTATAACCACCATCATTGCTGCTGTCCATACCCTGGTATTGAGAGAATATTGCATATATATGATATACTTTGGAACTGTGCTATATGTGATATACTTTGGAACATCCAATATCAAGGGTTCCCTAACAAACACCAGGCAGGAGTCACAATACCAGGGTGTGGCCTGAGAGAAGGAAAGCAGCACTTTCCACTCACTGCACAGCCCTGAGGAGCAGCCTATAAACTCAAGAGATCCTTTGCTGTTCCAGTGATTATCATTACTCTATTTTTACACTCCTTTGTTACCTTTCATGGCATGTTTGACAGGTCAAATAATAAACTGCTTCTCCTCATCCAAGCCTAGCATGACCTTTCCTAATAATGAAACTCAACAATACCTTCAATACTCAGTCTTTATACTCTAAAGCCGCACATGAAAAAATGAGTCCAGAAGTAGGTGGAGCTATCTGACAACCAAACTAATCACTTCTTTTCTAATTAAAGCCCAGTGTCTCCCAGTCAGGGTTTATTGAACCCTAATTGAGATCAAAGTATCCCCCAAGGCTATGATCTTACACTATGCTGTCCATTTAAAGCACAGCATGACAAATGTGCAAATATCCTCTACAGACATGTAGACCTGCAAGTATCTCTAGGCTTCTATGTACCACAAGCAGAGAAGAGAATCCAGGCCCTAGATAAACACACCAGTAAGGGCTGTTTCACACGAGCAGATGCCGTGCGTGACATCCGCTCCGTGAATGACAGCCAAGACCAGATGCAGACTGCAGAAGCAGGGAGCATTAACATGATTGATAATGCTCCGTGCCTCTCTGTGATCTCTTTACTACGAAATCACAGTGACAACTTTATCTCACTGTGATTTTGTAGTAAAGAGATCACAGAGAGGCACGGAGCATTATCAGTCCGCTCCGTGCCTAAGTGTTTTCACTTGCACAACTGCTCAGTGGTTAGAACGAGAGATGAGCAAAGTTCTTAAAAAATTCAATTTGTCTGCTTCGCAAACTTTAACGAAAAAATTAGCTTTTTGACTAATTACTTCATCACAAAGCGCATTTCTTTGTAAATAGCGGGCACAATGACAGGGAAACGCGATTGTGCCCCTTCCCCACCGTCAATGAACCCCTCAGATGCCGCGTTCATCAATGTTAAAGGCTTTCAGGGGTTGATAAAAAAAAAAATTTAATTGTACTTACCTCATCCATTTGAGCGCAAAGAGGCCACCACGGCCATCTTGCTTGAAGATCCAGCGCGAAGCGGCTTGGACGGCTTGGTGATGTCAGATGTCATCTTGGTGGGATCGTAAAGCAAGATTGCTGCGGCTGCCTCTTCACACTCAAATGGATGAGGTAAGTATGATTTTTTTTTTTTTTTACCCCCATTTCAGGGAAAATCGATTTATTATGAAAAAGCACGAGGATATTCTACTTCATGACAAAATCAAATTTTTCCTTAAATTCGGATCGACTTGCTCAACGCTAGTTTACACTGGTACTTTGCAGCTCTTAAACCATGGGTTCAAATCAATAAATATGGTGACGAAGCCCCAGCTACAGGTATAAAGCACCCAATGCACCTGCTCTGGCTCCAAGGGAGAACCCTGACATACCTTCAAATGTGACATGTCCAGTGGTGACAAGGTGACAGTAACATGCCCACCCCCACTGCCAAGCAGCTGTCTGCTGTTGACAGCATGCATTCATTCCATCATAAACTGCCAAAAAAAGCTACCCCTTACAACTAGCCCCGCAGGTAACTGGGCTGAAACCCAATTTAGCAAAATCCACTATGATTTCCAATAGCTAGAACAGATCATTCCTTTCATGGCATAGCTATAGTCCTTAGTCTCCATACATGAACTGCTCTCTAAAGAACGTATTATTTGCCGTTCAGCGGTGCAGTTATATGTTCTAAAGCCCTTTTTGGCGTGTATTAGTGGCAAAAACATATATATTTGCCATTCAGCCGTGCAGTTATATGTTATAAAGCCTTTTGTGGAGTGTATAAGTGGAAAAAAAGTAAGGACCTATTTGCCTTTCAGACGTGCAGTTTTATGTTCTAAAGCAGTGATGCCCAACCTACGGCCCGTGGGCCAAATCCAGCCCGCAAAGCTGTGTCATGTGGCCGGTGTGACTCCCTGGAAAAAGTCTAAGGCGTACCAATACACCTTAAACTTTTTCCCACACATTCATCAGCGCAATGAGTGCTGTGAACGGCACAGGCAGCGCAGTGAAGCTGCCTGTGCCTGAAATAACCAATAACAAAGCTCCCACAGGGAAGAAGCTGAACAGACTCCACCGACTATGATGGGATCCATTCAGTTTCCGTTCGGGATCCTTTCTTTTTACCGGACACAAAAGTGCTGCATACAAGGCTTTTTTGTCTGGTCTTTCAACAGAATCTGCAACAGAGGCTCCAAACGCAGCCTCAAATGCAGATTTGAACCAGTGGAGGCCTACGTATTATGTATTTTAGTATTGCTCACAGGTGCCCCCTCACAGTGTTTGCATTTCTTTCTGGCAAAGCTACCTGTTTCTGGCCGCAAAATTTATACCATGTCTAGTGCGGCCCTTTAGACGAAAAATGGTTGGGCACCACTGTTCTAAAGCCTTCTTTTGTGTGTATTAGTGGGGAAAAAAGGGCTTATTAGCCATTGTGTGGTGAAGTGAGAAAATTACAGACTTTTTTGGGTGTATTAGTGGCAAAAATATATATATTTGCCATTCAGCGGTGTAGTTATATGTTCTAAAGCCCTTTTTGGCGCGTATTAGTGGCACAAAAAAGGGCTTATAAACTGTTGTGTGGTGAAATGAGAAAATTACAGACTTTTTTGGGGTGTTTTAATTTCCTTTTTATTTATTTGATCTAACAGTATGTCAGACAGAGAAGTGCCAGGCCCTGCACAGGGGAGTGGCAGAGGCCTAAATGTTTTTGGCGCAAGCACTGGTTGCAGCAGAGTAAGGGGGCGTGGCAGCAGGAGTCGCAGCGAGAGGCCTGAGCTCCCGGTGTTATCGGTCATCCACTTCGTCCCAAGTGACATCAGACACCCCCAGCCAAGAGTCAGTGGGTACCCTTAGTTGGCATGGCCCGGGAGCAGGCCCTGTGCTCTCACCTTCCCTCAACCTGCCTCTATCCTTTTCTCTTCCCTCAGCCAGAGAAGTATTATATGCTGTGCGCTCAGCTCCACTATACAGCGAGGACGAGCTACTAGAGGACAGTCAGCAGCTACGGGCCAGCCAAGATGTGGAGGAGACATCCGCCGCTTCCTCCAGTAGGCGGGCAAGTAGTGATGAGGAGAGTGGCGTGGTGGCTGGTGTTGCGAGCGGTGAGGCTCCTGACCCAGAGACAGTTGAGGAGGATATCAGTGACATGCAAACAGTACTCGATGATGATGATGTAGTTGATCACACTTGGGAGCCGGATGAATTAGGGGCTTCATCATCATCGGGAGAAGAGGGTATCAGCTTGCCCGTGAGGCAGCGGCAGAGTCAGCAAGTTGCTAGCGTGGCCGGGTGTCAGCAGGGTGGTAGCAGTGGGAGGTCGGGAGCCAAACGTGCCCAGGTAGACCACCTGCTTTGCAGGAGTCTACCTGCCCGGAAAGTAGTGGTGCAGGGGTTCACGGAAGCCGCAGCAGTAGCAGTCAGTAAGTGCAGAGTGTTGGGTGTAAAATCACCTACTCGGTGGTGTGGCAGTTTTTTATTAAGCTGCCGGAGGAGCTGAACATGGCCATTTGTAGAATCTGTGGGCAGAAGGTGAATCGTGGCCAGGGTGCCAATGTTGGCACCACGGCCTTGCGTCAACATATTCAGCGTCACAATAAAGTGGTCTGGGAGAACCGTGGCTCCGATGTTGTGGTCCAGCCTGCCGCAGAAACCGCTGCATCACCCAGTGGCATGCTCCCGGTTTCAGGCAGCCAAGGCTACACCACCTCAGCTGAAGGGAGCTGTCTGTTCTTCCCATCATCTGCTGGTCCTGACGCTCCTGCTCCTCCTCTTACTCCCTGTTAGTCATTCCATCAGCAATCGATCACCGAAGTGATTGCCAAGAGACAACAGTATGCGTCCACTCATCCAACGGTGCAGAAGCTGAATGTTCTCCTGGCCAAGTTGTTGGTGCTGCAGTCCCTTCCTTTCCAAGTGGTGGGTGGACTCTGCACCTTTCAGAGAACTGATGGGTTGTGCCGAGCCTAGGTGGAGAGTCCCAAGCCGTCATTTCTTTGCTAAAAAGGCAGTACCAGCCCTGCACACATATGTAGAATAGTGTTGATCGAGCACCATAGTGCCCGAAGGCTCGGGCTGAACATATCGAGATGCTCGGGTGCTCAGTATAATGGAAGTTAATGGGAGAACCCGAGCATTAAACCAGGCACCCCCTGCTCTGAAGAGGGGAGGGTGCCTGGTTCAAAGGAAAAAATCAGAAATTGATGGAAACACCACCGAAATGGTTCGGGAATACCATGGGGAGGATGTCTGAATGCATCTTGGACTCCCAGGTTGCTGCTGGGAATGATGTTGTCTGACTAGTACGCCACTTTTACAGATTGACAATAATACGCAGAAAACCGAAGATAAAATCTATTTTGGAGGAAAAATTGCTAGGAAACATTCTTTCCTGTATATTAACTTGTATAAAAAGTGCAAGTGCTGCCAAAAATTACAAGGAAGAGGCACTCCGATACAACCTGTATATCTCATAAAGGAGGGCCTCATTCACATTGTGGTACAATTGTTCAGGTAGTGGGACTACTACACTCATAATGCCTATGCACTAAGTGAAATTACAAGGAACCGGCACTACAATACACCCTTTGTTACACATAAAGGAGGTCATCATACACAGCCTTGAAAAATTATGATTGATGGCCTGCTGGTGACCCTCAAAAACATTTGAAGCAAGGGCCTGCTGATATGACCATCTAAAACATTATGGGCGAGGGTCTGCTGCCGCTTTGGTGACTCTAGATAACCTGGGCCCGATCGCACATCCGCTTGATGGCGACAATCCATTCGGATGCCTGCCCTATCAACTTTCGATGTTATTTTCAGCGAGAACCACGGTGACCATGGGTAACGGGGAATCAGGGTTTGATTCCGGAGAGGGAGCGTGAGAAAAAGCTACGGCTACCACTTCCAAGCAAGGCAGCATGTGTGCAAATTACCTATTAGGTATAATTAGGTGAGGGCCTGCTGGTGAGCTGACCCTGTAAAACATTGTAGATGAGGGCCTGCTGGTGAGCTGACCCTCTAAAAAATTATATGCGAAGGCCTGCAGCTGAGCTGACCCTGTAAAACATTGTAGGTGAGGGTCTGCTGGTGAGCTGACCCTCGTAAAAAATTATATGCGAGGTCCTGCTGGTGGGCTGACCCTGTAAAACATTCTAGGTGAGGGCCTGCTGGTAAGATGACCCTTTTAAAAATGATATGCAAGGGCCTGCTGGTGAGCTGACCCTGTAAAACATTGTAGGTGAGGGCCTGCTGGTGAGCTGACCTGGAGAGCACCCGACAGTTATAAGGAGGGTGATGAGGGACTGATGGTTCCCCCTTCCCTTTCCCAGGTGGTAAGTGGGCCCATATTGGGTATGTGTTTCTGGAGGGATATACGGGAGATGGGAAGGAATGGGTTAAGGGGAATGGTGGTGTGGCTATGGAGGAGGAAGGGGAGGTGGCAGTTGCAGGGGTTAAATACGCCCCCCTCTGCGCCTGCCTCTTCCTCTGTTCGGTGAAGGCAAGCTGGTAGGTCTGCGAGCTGCCTGTCCCCCAAGAGATATGGCTGCAAGAGACGCTCAATTGCGTGAAGCGCTCTTGGTTAGGTTTAGTGAGGAAGGGGAAGGCTGGCTGCGCTCTTTTCTGAGCGGCCTTAGCGCTCCCGCTTCCTCCGTCCCTCATGCGCCTGTGTTGATGGATGCTGCACCGCTTGTGGCCGTTTCACCCCCCATTGCCTTATGCGACGCGCCGGCTGAGCGGCGTTCAGGACGTACTCACCGGCCTCCGGCTTGCTTGGGACATTCACCCCCCTCCTCCCTGGGCATTACGTCAGCCGCTGCGGTAGTGCGCAGGCGCGCTGCCTCTGTTCGGCGGCCGGGTTTAGACTCGCGCCGTCGGAATGTAGCTCCGCCCCTTCCGCTTCCGCCTGCTTTACCGCCCCAGATACAGAGTCCAGCGGCGATTCAGGCGGCTGGGGTGTTCAGTATGGGTGCTAATAATAGTGCACAGGATGAGGGGGATAGCCCAATGACCCCTCTGGATTCTCAGTTGGCCCCTCAGTTACCTTCTCCCCCCCCCCCTTCGGTGGTGTCTTTGCAAGGGGATATGGGGCATGCTTTGACTGGGGGGACGGGGTCAGGTCAGAATGTGGCTATGCTGCCAGCCCCTATGGTGGGTAATTTTCCTATTATGGGTACTCCGCATTTGCCCCCTCCCCTCCCATTAACTCAGCCACTTGCTGTTTCCTCCACCCAGGTTCGCTCAGGGAGGTGTCATTGTCCCCCTCCTCATCGGTTGATGGCAGGAGCAGGGGTCGGCGGGATCGACGTAGTCGCCGTCCGCGGCATGGGTCCCGGTCGTCTAGGCATAGTAGGCGGTCCAGATCCTCTCGGTGGCGCTCCCCGTCGTCTTCAGATGGGTCATCGGGCGCATCAGGGTAGTCTGCACGCACACCGCGTTCCCGACGGGATAGGCTGGTCCTGGTTGAAGTGTCCAGGGCCGCTAGCCTGGTGAATTTGGTGGTTCACAGGGATGTTGTGCCTGTACCTGCGATGGCTGCGCCAGTACCTTCTCTTGCCGGTGAGTACCAATTTGCTGGGGCATGGGGAAATAGTGGGGCTAATGCCGGGCTGGAAGTATTACTAAAATCCTTACTAGAAAGATTGCCAGCCTCATTGTCACCTGCAGCTTCAGTGGCTGTGGCACTGGTAGCCGGGCCAGTTTCTGGGGAAATAGTGTCCCCCTCGGAAAGGCCCTCCCCTCCGGTGTTGGCGGGTGTGCACAAGGATTCCTTTTTCTGTGGGGTTAGCCCTCTGGGTTCGCATTTAGAAGAAACAGTGAGGGAAAAGATTTGGTCTAACCAATATGTGGACATTTGGTCCCTGATATCGGTGGACCAACACACGGTGGATAAAGAAAAACGTTTTTTAGATAAGCCGTATGATAGGAGGATGAAAGTGTCCAGGACCATGAACAATTGGTTACAAGCGTTCGCAGTCTTGGGTTGCGTTATGGGCCAGCGTCATCCTGAGCGCTGTGCTGAGTTGTTCATATACCTGGACACTATATATAGTGCTTATAAGGCTCATGGGGGCAGTGCGTGGTGGAGGTATGACGAGGAGTTTAGGAGGCGTTTAGCGCTGCAGCCGGAGTTGGGATGGGGGGTTAAGGCTACAGATGCATGGCTTCGTCTGATGGTGTCGCAGCGTCCTCCTTCCTTTCCAGGGGGGGCCGCTGGTGTCGGGGCCTCCACAGCTCAGGGATCAGTGGCCGTTAGGCGACCAGGCGCGTGCTGGTTGTTCAATGAAGGTTTTTGCAAATATGCCGGTTTGTGCATGAATGCTCAGCTTGCGGGGGCCCTCACGCAGCAGGTAGATGTAACAAGTCCAAGGTTAGGCCCGGAAGAATCCCTCCTGTTTTTGAACAAAAGGACGCCAGTCAGCGTAGTAGAGATGGCACCGTGGCTAGACAGGTACCCCAATAGGGAGGCTGCGGTGACCCTTCGCAAAGGTTTTTCTGAGGGTTTCTTCATACCATTTATTCTTAATAGGTCCCCGGTTTACTCTGATAACCTTAAATCTGTCAGAGAAAATCCGGAAGTTTTAGAGGCGAAGTTGCGGAAGGAAGTGTCCGCAGGTAGGATGGCTTGGTTTGCTAATTTGAGGGTTTCACCGTGGGGTGTGGTTCCCAAAAAAGAACAGGGAAAATTCCGTCTCATACATCATTTGTCTCATCCTCGGGGTATGTCTGTGAATGATGCTATCCTTCATGAGGAAGCGTCGGTGACATATGTATCTTTTGATAGGGCGGTGGCGTTGGTGAGGACTGCGGGGCAAGGTGCCCTTATGGCGAAATCGGATATTGAATCTGCGTTTAGGCTTTTGCCCATCCACCCTGACTGTTTTCATTTGCTTGGCGGTTGCTTTAAGGGCCTTTTTTTACTATGACATGTGTTTGCCTATGGGGTGCTCCATTTCGTGCCATTATTTCAAGATGTTCAGCTCTTTCTTGGAATGGGTGGTTCGGATGGAGTCTGGGTTGTCGTCAGTGATTCACTATCTTGACGACTTCCTTTTTGTAGGTTCACAGGAGGTTGACAGCTGTCGGTTCCTGCTGGCCACATTTTTGGAGGTAATGGCACGTTTTGGAGTTCCTATTTCTGTGCAAAAGACGGAGGGTCCGGTGACTTGTCTTTCCTTTTTAGGGATTGAAATTGATTCGGTAGCCATGGTGTTTCGTCTTCCTTCGGACAAATTGAATACCCTGGCGGGCTTGATTGAGGGGTTTTTGGTGGTAAAAAAGGTGACCTTACGGCAGCTCCAGTCCCTCCTGGGTTTGCTCTGCTTTGCGTGTCGGGTCATGCCTATGGGTCGGGTTTTTTCGCGGCGCCTATCCTTGGCTACGCGGGGGAGCCGGTCCCCTCGGCATCGCATTCGGCTCACGAAGTCATTAAAGGCTGACCTGAGGGTGTGGAGTTCCTTTTTGGGTTCTTATAATGGACATACTTGCTTTATTACTGAGATGGTATTGAACTCTGAGTTGGAATTGTGGTCTGATGCGGCAGGCTCTTGTGGTTTTGGGACAATACTGGGTAAGGAGTGGTGTGCGTCTTCCTGGCCGCAAGAGTGGCGGGTTGTGGGCCTTATCAAGAATCTTACTCTGTTGGAGCTTTTCCCTATAGTAGTGGCGGTGGAGATTTGGGGAGGACGTTTAGCGAACCGGCATGTTTGTTTTTGGTCGGATAATTTAAGTACTGTTCAATGTATTAACTGTTTGTCTTCTTCCTCCCTCCCGGTGTTGGCGTTGCTACGACATTTGGTTCTTCGTTGCTTGGAGCGGAACATCTATTTCAGGGCCAGGCATGTTCCCGGAGTGAACAATCGGATCGCTGATGCTCTTTCTCGCTTTAATTGGCAGGTGTTTCGGGAGTTGCATCCGGAGGCGGTATCGGATGGGCTGGAATGCCCTCAGTTCCTGTGGCAAGTAGTAGCCAACAGCTGATGTCACTCGTGAGTGCGTCAGTGTTACCAGCGACATGGCAGGCGCATGGTAAGGCCTGGGCTGACTGGTTAGCAGTGTGTGGGGTAAGGAATGTTGCTGAGAGGGATGATATACGTTTGGAGGTGACTGTGGAATGTCTGTTGAGAATGAGGTCTATGGGGGTCTCTGCCCATGTTGCGCGGCGACGTCTATCCGGGGTGGCGTTTTACTTCAAATTATGTGGTTGGACGGATGTGACAAAAAATTTTGTGGTGAAACAGGCTATGAAAGGATGGCAGAGGGAATATGTGGTGAGGGATAATAGACGGCCTGTTCCTTTCGCTTTGCTTTGCAAGATGATTGAATGTTGTGGGACTGTTTGTTCATCTGATTTTGAGAGTGCTATGGTGGCGGCTAGTTTTTGCTTAGCCTTTTTTGCGGCCCTGAGGGTGGGTGAGCTGGTTGCTCCATCAAGTTCTAAGGCTGGGGGTTTGTTGCAATCGGATGTTGTGTTGGCGAATAATGCTCTCAGAGTACATATAAAAAGGTCAAAAACTGATCAATTGGGTAATGGAGTGTGGTTGCCGATATTACCGGTTTCGGGATTAGCTTGCCCAGTCAGGTTGGTTGGTGAGTATATGGCCGTCAGAAAAAGGGGAGTGAATTTTCTTGCGCATGCGGATGGGTCCCCATTTACGAAATTTCAGTTTTCTTCAGTTTTGCGCAAATGCTTGGAGCAGGCGGGGGTTGTTCCTAGTGAGTTTGGTACTCATTCTTTTCGTATAGGGGCGGCTACTGAAGCGGCGAGAGCGGGTTTGGCTGAATCTGAAGTGATGCGTATTGGTAGGTGGCGACAATACAAAGATTAACAAACATTGTAACTGAAGGAACGGTGAAAAGGGGCGTCGTTCTCTTCTCTCAGGATAATGGAAGGGAACAGGGGCGCTGACCTGGTGCAGCGTATCAATAAACCAGGATAGTGCATAAGTGCAAATTGTCCATAACATGACAGTAGAAAAATGTAGAACAATTAAAAAAGTTCTTGGAGGCTCAAGGAACAAATATGAGTCCGTACCCAGGTTTGCAAAGGTTAAACAGGGGTTTCCCGTGAGGGGCTACCTGGGCCCATGATGTAGTCCTCAAACCTCACAGGTGGGTGTCCCCTGGTAGAACGAGTGGACCTCATTAGTGGCAGGGATTCCTCCAGCCTGGACTCAGGAAGGTCAGAGGAGCTCACCGCCTCTGGAACTTCTTCAGGAGCTCTCTGGGGTAAAATGTCCTGAGATGGAGGACTAACAGGAACGGGAGCAGGAACCAGTAAATTTAACCAAGGCGTGAGGGCCCAGTGGAGCGGCTCTTTATCATGGATCAAGTTCTCCACAGCCTGCAAAGGGGCCATAGGTGGAGCCGGCAATTCTTCCTCAGAAGGCTCAGGCTCCATCTCCTCCGCCGCTGGTTCTCCTTCTATACAGGGCTTGAGGCGGTTCCTGTGAACGACTTGGGGACCTTTTCCTTCTCTGGAGACCTGGTAAATGTGGGCTGCAGCATTGGGTATGGCAGTAATAAGGTAGGGAATCCTTTCCCATTTGCTGTCCAACTTGCTGGTCCGGTGGTTGTTTTTCAACCATACCTTGTCTCCCAGAGCCAGGGGTCCCGCATGGGCAGTCTGGTCATAGTCCTTCTGCTGCCTTTCTCGAACAATCTCCATCCGTTCCTGGACAATCTCCTTAGCATTGAGGAGACGCCTTTGATGTTCCACTACCCAATCTGTCCTGGGCAGTGGGTTGATTACATCCGGTACTTGCACACCCAGGGAGTGATCCGCAGGCAATCTCCCTTGTCGGCCAAACATCAAATAGAACGGGGTGTAACCGGTGGAACAATGGATGGTGTTGTTGTAAGTGTACATGAGCTGCGGCAACAGAGTAGGCCAATCACCCCTCGTCTCAGGGGGTACTGCTCTCATCATTTCAATGAGAGTCTTATTCATTTTTTCGCAGAGTCCGTTACCTTGCGGATGATAGGCGGTGGTCCGGACTTTCTGGCAGTTGTGCAGCAGGCACATCTCATGGAACAGCTGTGACTCAAACGCAGACCCTTGGTCGGTGAGAATCCTTTCTGGGCAGCCGTAGGGCAACAGGAAATGCTTCCAGAACGCCTCCGCTGTGGTCTTGGCTGTCAGGTCTTTCACAGGCACTGCTACGACAAACTTGGTGAAGTGATCAATTATAGTCATGGCATATGTATACCCAGAGCGACTCGGCTCCAACTTCACATGATCAATCGCGACAAGTTCTAAAGGAGCTGTACTTACAATAGGATGGAGAGGCGCCCTCTGGTCATGGCGTTCAGTCCGCCCCACAGCACAGGCAGTGCATTCTCGGCACCATTTTTCGATATCCTCTCTCATCCCAATCCAATAGAATCTTCTCCGTATGGTGGCCTCAGTCTTTTGCACACCGAAGTGTCCGGACTGGTTGTGGTACATGTCCAGTACCAGGCTGGCATCCCGACGTGGCAGGAGAATTTGGTAAACTCTATCACAGGACACTGTATCCAGACTCCTTCTGAGCAACAGGCCTCTTTGAAGAAATAGTTGGTGGCGATGTCTCCACAGTCTCACTAGTTCTGGGTCTGCACTCTTCCTGCGGATTCTCTCAGGGATTTTCCCACTGGAAAGGAAGTCGAGCAGTTCACCGAGGACTCTACTTTCGGACTGGAGCTTAATCCATCTTTCTTGATCGCCTCTGGACTCAGGATCATCTGAGGAGGGAGGATCAGCAGCAGGGAGATTTTCAGTACGGATATTATCCTGCTGGGCAAATTTATTGTAGAACGCGGGCATTTCCACTTCTTCCCAGGCATCTTTTAGCTCATCTGGGGCCTCTGTAGTGGGAAGCCGCGACAGGGCATCAGCATTATCATTGGAGCGGCCTGCCGGGTACTTCACAGTAAAGTCATAGTTGGCTAGGCGAGAGGCCCATCTTTGCTCCAGTGCACCTAACTTGGCCGTGTTCAGATGCGCCAGGGGATTATTGTCCGTGAAGGCAACAAATGGTGTGGCAGCGAGATAGTCTTTGAACTTTTCAGTCACAGCCCACACTAAGGCAAGAAACTCCAGCTTGAAAGAACTGTAATTCTGGTCATTCTTTTCAGCTCCCTTCAGGGATCTGCTGGCGTAGGCAATTACCCTTTCTTTGTTGTCTTGCACCTGAGCCAACACGGCCCCCAGGTCTCTTTTACTGGCATCCGTGTAGAGGAGGAATGACTTCTGATAATCTGGGTAACCCAGAACAGGGGGTTCAGTCAACTTCTTCTTTAGGAGTTGAAAGGCAATTTCTCGTTCCTGGTTCCATTCAACAGGAATAGGAGTTTTCGGGCTCTTCTTTGGATGCCCCTTCAAAAGTTCCTGGATGGGATCCGCAATTTGTGCGAAATGCGGGATGAAACGCCTGTAGTACCCTGCAAAACTGAGAAAGCTTCTCACCTCTTTCACGGTCATCGGAGTAGGCCAGTTGCGGACAGCAGCAAGTTTATCAGGATCAGGCTGTATTCCTTCGGCACTGACAACGTGCCCAAGGTATTTGACCGCTGGTTTCAGCAGGTGGCACTTGGATGGCTTGATTTTGAGGCCATATTTAGCAAGAACTTGAAACACCTCACCCAGGTGCTTTAAATGGTCCTCATACATCTTGGAGTATACAATGACGTCATCCAGATATAAGAGTACAGTCTCAAAATTCCTATGGCCTAAACAACGTTCCATCAGCCTCTGGAATGTTCCTGGAGCGTTACACAGTCCAAATGGCATTTAATTGAATTCAAACAGGCCCATAGGTGTAGTCAAAGCAGTCTTTTCTCAATCTTCTGGGGCCATGGGTACTTGCCAGTACCCACTGGTTAAGTCCAAGGTGGAGAAATAGGCTGATGACCCCAGGGCAGTCAAGGACTCTTCAATGCGTGGCAATGGATATGCATCTTTGTGGGTGATTTGATTAATTTTTCTGTAATCCACGCAGAACCTTATGCTGCCATCTTTTTTTCGGACAAGTACTAGGGGCGCAGCCCAGGGACTGTGACTGTCCCGGATTATATTAGAGTCTTTCATCTCTTTTATCATCTCTTTCACAGACTGATAGGTAGTAGGCGGTATGGGTCTGTGCCTCTCCTTAATAGGAGGATGAGAGCCAGTGGGTATGGTGTGTTTGATTACACTGACCTCTCCATAGTCCGTGGAGTGCTTGCTGAAAGCCTGGTGGTGCTCCTTCACCAGCTTCAGGACTCCCTCTATTTGCTCTTTTGGGGTGGATTCGTTCCCCACATGTAGTTCTTCCCACCAGGATGTCGTAGGGGTGCTGCTGCTCTGTGTGGTCTGGAACGCCTCCGTGGCAGGCAGACGGATCACATCCTGGAAAGACACTTGAAAAAGCTGAGCAACGGGGCAGTGTTTAAGGAGAGTAACGGGATGATCACCAAAGTTAATTAAGCGGACAGGCACTTTACCTTGAGACACGGTCACCAGGCTCTTGGCTGTCCGTATGAAGGGATGATTTTCAAAGGGAATAGGTTCCACTAGGGCTTGATAGTCCTGGCCCTGGATCCCCAACACAGCACGGCACCACAGGATGATCTGGGAATTTGGAGGCAGAATTACCAGCCAGTTATCCCGGATCCGGACAGTGGAAATTTCTCCTTTCTTGTTGGCGAACCTTTGCTGAGCACACAGCACACTAGTAGTCTTTTGAATAACCCTTCTGGAAGCAGGTGAGGCTGAAGATATAGTTTGATTCAATGCTTCAAGCACTTCGGGGTAACAATTTTTTAGAACGTTAGTCCCTAAGATTACAGGGTGTCCTCCTTTATATCCTGCTTGTACCACAATCACGCCTTGCTGTGGCAGGGTGGCATCTCCCACCTGCAGGGTAGGTTCCCAATACCCATGCACTTTCACGGGCTTACCGTTGCTGGCAATGATATCAAGCCAGGACTCTGGTGGCTGGGTGAGGAGACTTGGATCCCAGAATTTGTCAAAGGCAGGCCGTTGAATGGTGGTGACCTGTGACCCAGTGTCCAACAGGGCTTCAAAGGGTATCCCGTTGATACATATATTAATTTTCGGACGGGATCCTACATACTTAGGCATCCAGCTTGGATCCTTTGGACCTACTGTTCTACCTCCCGAGGGGCGGTCCTCTGCCTCAGGGGTTGCCCGGTTTAACTGCCAGCACATTGATTCAGTATGTCCATATTTTTTACAATCATGGCAGACAGGCTGCTTTCTACTTCTGGACCGGTAACTCGGTCGCCCATCAGGTTCTTTTGGATATACATCCATATAGGCAGGTGGGAGCCTTGGAGGAAAAGGGCCTTCATCCTCTAGCAACAGTGGTCTCTCCCACTCCGCTATCTTCTTACACACCTTCTCTAAGCTGAGAGTAAGATGGTTCACTTGCTCCATTAGCGCTGCCACTACATCTGTGACTGGAGCCTGGGTGGCCTGACTGACTTCTGCAGGCCCCACATTAACAGTCTTTGGCTGACAAGCCTGAGGTTCAGGGAAGGCTGCTGGCCCTGGAGCAGGGTTCTGGCCTAGTATACTGATGGCCAATTCCTTAAAATCCAAAAATGTACAATGGGGGTGTTGAGCTGACAACATCCGTAGCAGGCCCTTTAAATGCTCAGTACTTATGCCCGCAATGAATTGCTCTCTAAGAGTCCGGTCCTGATCCTCAGCTTCTTTGGGATCCACTTGGACTACAGCTCTCAGTGTCTCTTGTAAGGACAGGGCAAAATCGCGGAGCGACTCTCCAGGCTGCTGTTTTCTGCTGAAGAAACGCATTTTAACTTCTGACACCGTTCTGGCCTCAAATGTGGTGCCCAAGCGATCAAAAATCTGTTCCAGGCTACTCTTCTCAGAGCAGGGCCACGACATGACTTCCCTGCGGGCGGCCCCTTCTAACTGATCTAAAAGGATCTCCATTTGCTGTTCGGCAGTTATGGGATAAAGCCGGAACAAGGCCAGTATCTGTTCCCTAAAGTCCTTTAACTTGTGGGCTTCCCCTGAATAACGTGGGAACCAGGGGGCCCCAAAATAGTACGGCATAGTTAGCGGCATCAGCATTGGCGGTGCCGCGGCGGCAGGGGCCCTAGGGTCGGCTGTGGATACTTCAGAAGGCACGACTGGGGCCACCTGTCCGATTTCCTCAGGTGTGGACATGGCGTTGCTAGGTGGGTATGGCCCTTTAAATGTAGCAGAGCGGACCGGAGCGGCAATGATAATAACTTTTTTTTTTTTCACAGAAAAGTCTTTTGTCACTAATGGGGCTCCCTCCGGTGCCCTGGCAAGGGTCGGGAATGTTCCGGTAAGGTAAACAGAAGAGCCGGCAACAGTTCAAAGTCTGTACTTACTCTGGTGATGCTCGCTCCAAGTCTCGCGAGATGCGTGGCTACGGGCGTTGAGCGTCCTGCGTACAGCGTCAGCAGGTGGGCGCGGCCTCTCGTAGCTCCGGGACTCAGGTAGGCGGCACCTTTTCCTCCAGACAGGGCGGCGTTCTTCCTCCTTGCTGGCCGGGCGATGACTCCGCCTCGTTCTTTTCGCGCCAAGCGGTTCACCAGGCGCACTTGCAATCCACCTCAGGTTTAAGTGGCAAAATCGCTGTCTATTCACTGACAGCAAGCGGTGGCTCAAATAAGCAGCAAACAGTCCAGAAAATATTATCTTCACACCGCTAATTAGCACAGTTCTTTGGCCCAGCACTTTTTTAATAAAACAATAGGGCTTAGTCACTTTAAGGCAATTTTCAGCACACAGTTTTATATCCGCAATGTGTCGGTGGGTAATAATTCAATTAAGAATTATTAATTATGGTCATAAAAATAATTTATCATAAAAAAAATTAAATTTATAAAATTTGTCATAAATTTTTAAAATCATGACCTGGTGAATTGTAGACAACCTAATTGATACAATTCACATCTGAGTCCGACTATTTCCTCAGATAAATAAGTTCTTTTTGACGTGAGATGACGTTAATGATAAAATGTAGTTCTGCATTATACAATAATACACAGGTATTATAAAAATATGCAGATTTATTGGTTACAAGGTTATAAACATATATAAGTAAATAAACACAATGATACATGCAAATGAATATATATATAGCATTAATATAAAGCATTACAAGCTTAACAATACATGTGAGTGGAAATAACTTGTCACATTATAACCAAGCTGTTATTAGGTTAGGATATCAAAATATGAACAGAAGTTATATACATTACTTCTGTTCAGAGAAAACCTCATGATATCAGGATGGGCATGTCTAATCCTAGACATCATTATAGAATGCTAAATACATTCCGCCCCCCTCTAACCAACTACACATCACATGGCTTCAGGCATGGGCAAATCCATCCAAGGATAT